>NW_027632548.1:15334-82054 GCF_902686455.1 Sciurus vulgaris | reverse complement strand
GGCTAGCTGACTCCTAGCCTCCATCACACATGCTAAATGACTCAATCCCTTCTCTTCTCTCTAGGGAGCACAGCAGGCACCCACTTCCAACTAGAATAGAAGTTCAACATTACAGGTTTGTGCTGTCACCTGTTTGAGCATTGTAGAAAAGGAGGAGCACCCTGTAGGACTTTAGTGATGCTTTTCAACTCAATCATCACTGAACTCACCAAGCCACAGGGGAGGCACTACAACATTATGTCTGAAGCTGTCACCAACCATCACTCCATATGTCTGTGAGGGTCCTAGGCCATTTCCCTGACTGAGAAATATAGTGGGTAGTAAACTGAGGCTTGGAGGAGCTGTGCGCAATGTTAGAGTCACTGGGTTCTGTGCCTTGCTGGGTGATCCTTGAGCAAGCAATTGCACTTGCTTCCATGACCTCCCTGCCCACTAGACCTGGTGGGAACTAACTGACTGTAGCAGAATAGGTGTCACCAGATGGCCAGAATGCCTACTGCAGGCTGAACAAGGACCACACCACCTAGCAGGCCTGGAGGGCAGTGTGGGCTGTAAGTTTTCAGTGGAGTTCCTTGCCCAGGAAGGAGCTGGAACAGTTCCAATATTCCATGCCCCAGCACACCCTCTCCCCTTTCAGTGGGTGAAAAAGTTGGGATCACATTTCTTGAAAATTACAGGCCCCTGGAACTGCCTACCTCAGTCTTCCCCCCTAATATCACAGCTGAGCCCATGATTGCCTTGAGTCTTTGTCAGAAAGGGCCAGAACCAAAAGCTTCTCTGACTGCTATGGGCACCATGATGCCATGCTGCTGTCAGTCTGACTTTTTGTGACACCACCAGGGATCTGCATAATGACCAGGATGTCACAGCATGCACTCATCGAGACCCAAGCCTCCCAAAGCCAAGAAGCAGCCCATGGGTAGAAAAATCAACTGCCTTCTCCTGAAGGAGCCTGGAATCTCTATGCCCTTCAATATCAACTGGCTGGATGCCAAACTGTTTCACTTGGAATATGTAGTTGTCTCATGATTTGCTGTCATTTCACAGTAGCATTGTTAACAAACTTAGGCATTTCTTTGAGAAGAAGCTAAAACAGTGTAGCAAGATTCTGGATGGAAATGAATGACAGCATGGCAGTAGAAATTACAGAAAATGAGTTTAGAATCTACATAATTAAAATGATCCATGAAGCAAAAGATAAGAGAGCAAATGCAGGTAATGCATGATCACTCCAATAAACAGTTAAAAGTGAAAATATAGTATGGAAAGAGCACTTCAGTAAAGAGATTGAGATTCTGGAAAAAAATACTTGAAATGAAAGAAATAATAAACCAAATTAAAAACTCAATACATAGCATCACAAACAAACTAGATCTTACAGAAGACAGAATCTCAGAAAATGAAGACACAATATTTAATCTTGAAAATAAAGTTGACCAAACTGGGAAGATGGTAAGAAATCAGGAACAGAACCTCCAAAAATTATGGGATATCATGAAAAGACCATTTAAGGATTATTGGGATTGAGGAAGGCACAGAGATACAAACCAAAAAAATGAATGTCTTCAATGAAATATTACCCAAAAATTTCCCAAACCTGAAGAATGAAGTGGAAAATCAAATACAAGAGGCTTACAGAACACCAGGTGCAGAAAATTACAACACATCCACACCAAGGCACATTATAATGAAAATACTTCATATACAAAGTAAAGTTAGGATTTTACAGGCTGTGAGAGAAAATCATCAGATTATATATAAGGAGAAACCAACACACATATCAGCATATTTCTCAGTCCAGACCCTAAAAGCAAGAAGGGTCTAGAACAATACATTTTAAGCTCTTAAACAACATGGATGCCAAACAAGAATCTTTTACCCAGCAAAACTAACCTTCAGATTTGATGATGAAATAAAATCTTTCCATGATAAACAAAAAGAAAAATAGAAAGCCTGGAATAGAGATAATTCTCAGTGAGAAATATTTCATGAGGATGAAGGGAAAAACAACAATGCAAGTAAACAAATGGAGAGACTACCCTAAAGGAAAAGTCAATCAAAGAAGAAACAATGTCAAGTTAAAAACCAAAATTAAGCCAAAATGACCAGAAATACAAATCATATCAAAATATTAACCCTGATTGTTAATGGCCTAAACTCATTAATCAAAAGACATTGGCAGGTTGAATTAAAAAGAAAGACCCAACAGTATGCTGTCTTCAAGAGACTGATCTCATAGAAAAAGACATCACAAACTAAAGGTGAAAGGATGTGGAAAAAAAAAAACCATGCACATAGACTCAGTAAAAAAGCAGGGGTCTCCATCCTTATATCAGAAAATATGGACTTCAAATCTAAGTCAGAAAAGATAATGAAGAACATTTCATACTGCTTAAAGGAACAATAAAACAGCAAGACATAACAATTTTTATTATTTATGTCCCAAACAGTGATGCATCCATGTACATCAAACGAGCCCTTCTTAATTTGAAGAATCAAACAGACCACTATCCAATAATACTTGGTGACTTTAACACACCACTCTCACCACTGGATAGATAGTCCAAACAAAAAGTTACAAAGAAACTATAGAATTAAATAATACAATCAATGTTATATACTTAACGGGCATGTATAGATTATTTCATCCATCGAGTGAATACACTTTTTTCTCAGCAGTTCATGAACTTTTCTCCAAAATAGACCATATACTATGTCACAAAGAAGCCATTAGTAAATACAAAAAAAAAAAAGAGATACTCTCTTGTTTTATGTGAGATCATAATGGAATGCAATTAGAAATCAATGATAAAAAACAAAAAGTTCTACACCTGGAGGCTAAACAATAGACTATTGAATGATACAATGATAATGGAAGACATTAGCAAAGAAATAAAGCAATCTTAGAGATAAAAGAAAACAACAAAATAACATCAAAATCTCTGGGACACTCTGAAAGCAGTACAAAAAGCAAAGATCATTGCACTGAGCTCATACATTACAATAATAAAAAATCGACAACTAAGTGACCTAACATTACATCTCAAAGCCCTAGAAAAAGAAAAACAGTTCAACTCCAAAAGTAGAAGACAGGAAGTAATTAAAATCAGAGCTGAAATTAATGAAATTGAAACAAAAGAAACAATTCAAAAAGTTGAAAAAACAAAAAGTTGATTCTTTGTAAAAGAAAATAAAATAGATAAACCCTTTGCCTTATGAACAAAGAGAAGCAGAGAAAAGCTCAAATAACTAAAACTCATGAAAGAAAAGAAAATATGACAGACACCACTGAAAAACATAACATAATTAGAAGCTACTTTGAAAATCTATAGTTCAACAAAATAGAAAATATTGAAGACATTGAAAAATTTTTAGAAACATACGATCCTCCCAAACTGAATCAGGAAAACATACACAATGTAAGCATATCGATTTCAAGCACCAAAATAGAAGAAGCCATCAAAAGTCTATCAATGAAGAAAAGCCCAGGAATAGATGGTTTCTCAGTCAAACTCAATAAGACCTTCAAAGAAGAACTAATACAAATATTCCTCAATGCATTCCAGGAAATAGGAAAGAAGGGAACACTTCCAAACTCATTCTATGAAGCTAGTATCACTCTATTACAAGAACCAGACAAAGATGCATCAAGGAAAGAAAACATTAGCTCAATATCTCTGATGAACATAGATGCAAAAATCCTTAAAAAAAAATTCTAGCAAATTGCATACAAGAACATATTAAAATGATAGTGCTCCATGATCAAGTGGGGTTTACACCAGGGATGGAAGGTTGGTTCAACATTTGGAATTAATACATAATTCATCATATCAATAGACTTAAAGTTAAGAATACAGAACCCCTTCTTGCTCAAAAAAGTAGAATATAGTGATAGTAGAAACATACCTCAACATTGTAAAGACTATCTATGCTAAGCCCACAGACAACATCATTCTTAATGGAGACAAACTGAAAGCATTCCCTCTAAAAACTGGAATAATACAGGGATGCCCTCTTTCACCACTTCTATTCGACATCTTCCTTGAAACACTAAATGCCAGAGCATTTAGACAGAGCAAAGTAATTAAAGGAATGTGAAAAGAAGAAATCAAGTTATCACTATTTGCTGATAACATGATTTTATATTTATAGGATCCAAAAATTTCCACCATAAACTTTCTAAACCTAATCAATGAATTCAGAAAAGTAGCAGGATAAAAAATCAATACACATTAATCTAATTTATTTCCATTCATAATTGATGTATCCTCTGAAAGAGAAATTAGGAAAACCACTCCTTTCACAAGTCTCAAAAATAAAAACACATGGGAATCAATCTAACAGGAGAGATGAAAGACAGCTAGAATGAAAACTACAGAACACTAAAGAAAGAAATTGATGAAAACCTTAGAAGATGGAAGGATATTCCATATTTTTGGATAGGCAGAATTAATACTGTCAAAACAGACATACTACCAATGGTGCTAAATGGATTCAATGCAATTCCATTAAAATCCCAATGATATCCCTCATAGAAATAGAAAAAGCAATCATGAAATTCATCTGGAAGCATAAACAGTCCAGAATAGCTAAAACAATCCTGAGCACAATGAGTGAAACAGGAGGTATCACAGTACCAGATCTTAAACTATAGTACAGACCAATAGTAACAAAAATGACATGGTATTGGCACCAAAATAGACAGGCAGACCAATGGTATAGAAGACACAGAGAAAAACCCACAAAAATACAGTTATCTTATACTATGCAAGGGACAATAACATACAATGGATAAAAAATTGCCTGTTCAAAAAATGGTGCTGGGGAAACTGGAAATCCACATGCAGTAAAATGAAGTTAAACCTCTATCTCTCACCCTGCACAAAACTCAACTCAAAATGGTTCAGAGACTTAGTAATTAGACCAGTGACCCTGCACCTAATAGAAGAAGAAGTAGGCAAGAATCTTCATCATGTTGGCTTAGGAGGAGACTTCCTTAACATGACTACCAAAGCACAAGAAATCAAAGCAAGAATCAATAAATGGGATGGATTCAAACTAAAAAGCTTGTTTTCAGCAAAGGAAACAATCAATAATGTGAAAAGAGAGCCTACAGAGTAAGAGAAAATCTTTTCCACATGAACTTCAGATAGAGCACTAATCTCCAAAATTTATAAAGATCTTACAGGGACTGGGGTTGTGACTCAGTGGTAGAGCACTTGCCTGGCATGTGTGGGACACTGGATTAGGTTCTCAGCACCACATATATAAATAAATAAAAATAAAGGCTCATCTACAACTTAAAACATTAAAAAAAGTTAAAAAAAAAGATCTTAACAAAACTTTACACCAAATGTTCAAAAAAAACAAATCAATAAAGGAACCAAGGGACTGGAAGCAGTATAGAGATTCCTCAGAAAACTCGGAATGGACCCACCTTTTGACACAGCTATCCTACATCTCAGTTTATAGTCAAAGGAGTTCACATTAGCATACTACATTAATGCAGCCACATCAATGTTTATAGCAGTTCAATTCACAATAGCTAGATTGTAGAAGCAACCTAGATGCCATTCAACAGATGAACAGATAAAGACACTGTGATATACATATATATATATATATATATATATATATATATACACACACACATATATATATATACACACACACACACACAATGGAATATTATTCAGCCATAAAGAATAATATTATGGCATTTGCAGATAAATGGATGGAATTGGAGAATAGCATGCTAAGTGAAATAAACCAATCCCAAAACCCAGAGGCTGAAAGTTTTCTCTAATAAGTGGATGATGATACATAATAGGGGTGGGGGATTAGGGAAGAATAGAGGAATATTAGATGACATAGAGGGAAATAAGAGGGTAGAGGGGCAGTGGTATGAAATATGGTGCAATGAGAAAGACATCATTACACTATGTACATGTATGATTACATGAATGGTATGAGTTTCTGCCTCATGCACAACCATAGAAATGAAAATTGGTACACCATTTCTGTACAATGAATTAAAATGCAGTCTATAAAGAAAAAAATAAATAAATAAAATGAAGACAGTTGCTTTATCTTGACAAACTCTCTGGATTAGGAGAGCATTATTTATTATTTACTTACATGCTAGAATCTTGCAGTAGTATTACTTTCTATCACATGGATATTAGTAATAGTTTTCTTTGATGCCAAAACATTGTTACTCATCCACCCACATTATTTTTTTTTAATATGTGAGTATAGGCAAGACAGATCCTAGGAACAGAAATGCAAAAGGGTTAGACATAGTGCAAACTACCCCTACTGAACTCTAGAGTTGTTTCATCCACCTTACATCCTGTGTTCCCAATGTGATTCATTTCAACCTGGTTGCAGTTCTTTTGCCCCCACACCATTTAGCACTTAGTATTTTGTCTCTTGATCTGGCAAATTTCAGTAGACTGTGGGCCCTCAATACTGGAACTGTATCTTATTTCTCGAGGGGTCTCCCAGCATCTAGCTTGTTGACTGGAGTACAGATGATGTCAGTAATTATCAATGACTATCTAAATGAAAAGATACCAAAGAATTCATAAAGAGATGTCAACAAAAGGTAAGGGTTAAAAAAAATCAAGACTGTTTACCTTTTTAGTTGGTTGTTTTGCTTGTCAAAATTATACCATGCCAAGTACCATCTCTGTGCAAGAAATATAATTTACACAATGAGATTTAGGGTCTTATTGGAAAATGGTAAGCTAAAGAGATTCAAACTGCCATTTCACTTCTCTGGCTTACTACTGGAATTTGGGTAGGCTACCATGATGTGACTATGTACAGGAGAAATCAGATTTCTTTCTTTCCCCTGGCTCTAATTCCTATCACATGAAATCAAGCTTTTGTCACACATAGCAAAATATTGATTTTTAAACATTTTAACTTAAAGAAGAATAAACTATTAATTTTAAGTAAAATTAGCAATGAGCAAATCTAGTACTTTAAAAAAGCTTTAGCCTGTGCATCCTAATCCTTTGTTAAAATTATACATATCAAGTACAATCTCTGTGCCAGAAGTATAATGTATGCAATGAGATTTAGGGTCTTATTGGAAAGTGGTGATAAAAGGCTTCATTGTTTGAAAGGTTCAAGGTTAGAACAGCAGAACTCTGGGGATGAGTAGAGCAGAAAGGACTTATGTGGCTACAGTGAGCTCCTGGGGGCAGAGCTTCTGTGGAATTCAGCAAGTATTTGTAAACAATGAATGGCCTCTCTTTTTCCTCCTTATTGGGAATTATGTCATATGATTTAAATATATCTTGGTGACATCCTAGAAAAGGTTTTGGGAATGACTAAAATTATGCTAATTTTCTTATCTAATATTCCCAAAAATAAGTATCATTCATGTCCACAGTTGTTCTACACATTACCAGGATCTCTGAGAGTTGGAAAGTATATACCCAGGGGATCTGAAAATTAGGATCCAGTCACCTGGATTTTGTATTAAAATAAAGATTGCTGAATCCTTAGGTATTTGATAGGGTGTGACATATATATTTCATTCAATTGTCTAATAATGTCCTCGGTTCAGGGATGATACTTTGTTAACCACTGAAGGTCAGTGGTTCCTAGTTTACTTTTAGAAATCTACAGAATAATTTGCACTGTGTGTGGTGAGTGCTGATATTGGTGAATGGTCCAGGGGTAATCTACCATTGAGTTGCATCCTCAGCCCATTTATTTTGAGATAGGGTCTTGTTAAGTTGCTGACGCTGGCCTTGAACTTGTGATCTTCTTGTCCCAGTCTTGAGTTACTAGGATTGTTGCCCTGTTTCAGTGTACCTGACTTTATTACTGCATTGAATGACTGCTTGCTTGAGAGTTTTAATTGTAGTTTTAGCAAATAGTCCTGGATTTTCTCTTGGTGATATTCAAAATGCAGACCCCACAATAAAAACACAACCCAGTCTTGATGACTGATGGGTTAGATGACCTTGGGCCCTCTTTTTTGGTTGGATAATGAAACTAAGGGAAAACAATTTTGCACCTTTTAAAATATTATTACTCTTTCAATGAAAAGCATAGTTGAACAGAGCAATTTTTAAAATGATAAACAAAAAACATGATACAAGAAAGTTTTTCTGAAACTAGACATTGCAATTGATGGATTTTCACCATTCAGATTATGATTATGTCTGCACTAAACTTATAAGAGTAATCTCCTTTCAAAATAACAAACCTCTTCCACATATTCTTTTAATGTACTGGTGAAGGAAACAAAATAGACTTTGTGTACAACAAATTTTAAGATGCTCATAGGTTTCCTGTTGTGATATTTGCACAGGTAGGCTGTAATCCTGAGTGTGACAACTGACAGAACTGAGAAGTTTCTGCACACAATCATTCATATACATTAATAGTTCATGCACAAAGAAACAATGTATCCAATTTTTTTACAATAAAAATAAATTTAAAAAAAATAGTTAATTCATCTACAATTATTATAGCAGGCTATAACAGATATTAAAGAAGTCCATATAAGGAGAAAAGGCACTAGGCTTTCTGGAACAGGTAGGCTTTTGAACTGAGATATATTTTATAAAGAGATGCCAAAGACAGTGTGCTAAGTGTTGAATGTCAAGGATCCAGATTTAAAAAAAAGTGAAATGTCTTTCTCAATTGGATAATTTGGCATTTTGAGCTTACATGTCTGTCCCATTCCAACCTTCTAAATAGATTTTTATCAAAATTGAAATGTACTCAGTAGGTACAGATAAAGGTTGAAATCCAGTGGAGCTAGTTTAAATTTGCAATTGAGACTGTGTGCTAAAATTTTTACTATGACAACTCTAAGCCATCAAATACCTGCAATGCTCTGAAGCAGGTAGTATAAGATATATACAACATGTGAATTAACAGGAGAGTAAACAAAGTGCACAGGGAATGAGTGGTTCTTTGCATCCGGGAACTGGACAAATTCTGAGAATTGCTGCCTGAGTTGAGCTGGGAGAAGGGACAGGATTTTGAAAGAGAGCAAAGCATATTTTAGAACTTAATAGATCTGCCTAGTTTATATAGGGAAAGCATATTCAGGAAGAGACATGGTGATAGATGAATTCTGAAAAGGAGGTATGGGTCTTGAAGAGTTCCACCTTAATATGTTGTTATACCTTCAAGAGTGATATCCATGTGAAGGAAGAACTCAATACAAAGTGGAAGGAACAGGAAGATAGGAGAAAATTATTACACTACTTCAAATACTGAAGGGAGAGTGGACATAGGAATCAATTTTGAAGACATTTCACAGACAAGATTGGGAAGAACTTGAGTTTGGTTTGAGAAATAAGCAGGTAGTGAAAATGGGGAAGAGGCAAACTAACTATGAGACTGGCAATATTTCAGTAACAATAGCTAATGTGAATTGAAGGCTCCCTGTGTGCCAGTCTGGGCCACTCATCATAGCTTTTCATTTAATGCTACCAGTAGATCTATTTTAAAGTTGAGAAAACTAAGGCACAGAAATATTACCCAGTTTACCCAAGATCACACACTAGTAAGTGTCAAAGCCTGATTCAAATTTAGTTTGCATTCCCAACCAATACTCTCACTTACATAGAACACCAGAGAATAGCAGCTCTCTGGGAAAAAAGCACTGACTGGGGATGCCAAAAATGAAAATGGTTATCAGATCCAGGTATGGTTACGGAGAAAAGTAGGCCGAGGAGAGAAGTCTGGCCTATGCTGCAATGTAAAAAAGACTGTGATCCCCCTCCCCTGCCTACCTTCCCCCTCACCCCCCCCCACACATTGCCCTCAGTCAGGAACTGATATGCCTTTCTATCAAGTGCATTTTCCTTTTGGTTTCTTAAAGTTGCCCCAGGTTATCTCAGGCCAGTCATCCTAAATATCCTTCTGATGCCACAGGGTTGATTTGACCATTTGTACTCTATAAATTAGATGCTGAAGGACAGGAAATGGGAGGGAATAAAGTCCAGGGACAAATGGGGTCCTACCTGGAGCACTGGGCTCTAGCTTTTCTTGGGACTTCTGCCATACATATGTCCCCAACATTAGCTACTTTCTGCGCCATCTGTTGGATCTCTTACAATCATTATAATTTGTACTTTTATCACTACCATTTCTATTAAATACTCATTATGTGAAGAAAAAATGAAGGGCTGTAGTAAAGAGCAAGAAAATAGTGAAGCCAGAATTAAGGACAGGTATTTAGTGTAGAAATAGGGGATCGGGTCAATTCGAGGAAATGAAGCCATGAAACCATCTGCCTCTGGAAGTTGGAGACTGCCCCTGGAAGAATGGAATGTCAAGGATCTCCAGAGCCCATTGATTACCAAATTTACCTGCCTCTAGCAAGGACTGCAAGCAAGAAGCTGCTAATTAATGCCCCCTGGGCCCTTACTTGCTTGAATCACCTTGGCCCTCCCCCTGTTCATGGTTTCTCACTTAATGCAAAACCAGGCCTAGTCACGTAGGCAGGAAGGAGAGATAAGGGGGAAAGAACTGGAGAACAAAAGAGAATTTAACCTATAAAAGATGTAGGGTGCGCTCACTTCTTGGGACTTTAGAACATCAGCCATGGCCCCCTTCTTCCTGCAGGGAGAAGTCTGTATTATTACCTTTAAATAAATGCTGCTTAATATGCTTGCCTTTGTGTGCTTCTCTAGTGTTCAATCTTCAACACTCAAAGGAGCAGAACTCATCACCGATAAATGGCAGTATCAAAAGGACTAAGAAACATACCACTAACACCAGGTTAGTTAAAAACTGTGACAATTGAGTGTACCCAAATAAAGAGTTAAGGGCAGAAGTCAGTGATCTCTTTTAAACAAGAAAAAAATAGTAAAATCAAAGGGGATTCATTTTTTAAAATAATTTTTAGATGTTGATGGACCCTTATTTTATTCATTTATTTATATGTGGTGCTGAGAATCAAATCCAGTGCCTCACACATGCTAGGCAAGCGCTCTATCACTGAGATACAACCCTAGCTCCAGAAAGGGTATTCTATTGAAAATATCAACAAGATGGACAAAACCCCAAATATAATATTAAAAAACTTCTACCAATGAAAATTCATAGCCTGCTGTCCTCCATTGTTCACTCCAAGTCACTGGGAATAGTGGTTAGGAGCATAAATAAAAGACTATAAAGTATATGTGAAGAATTTGAAAACACAATTGAGGTAGATAACATTTTAGAAAAAAATTAAAATTTTAAAGCATGAGAAAAGAAAAAGAATCTTGAATATACCAATAACCACTGAATAAATTGAATGAGTAATTAAGACAGCCCCTAACCCCTGTCAAAGTAAGATGTTGGGCAATTTAGTGCAGATAAATTCTAGTCAGAGCTTAAAATTAGGTGTTGCTGCTTAATAGCTGTGACCTTCATGTAATCAGAACTTCAACTGTCTGCTCATTTGTAGTGTAAGGCCCCCCAAAAAGGAAACCCCAACTCTGTCCCATGGATGGACGGCAACCCCAATCAACCGCAGGAGGCGTCATTTGATGCAAACCGCAAGAGGTGTTTATTCCAGCGCGCTGGGACCCAACTCCAGGAGTCGAGTCCCTAGCAGAAAATCTTGTAGGTTTATAAAGGCAGAAACCACACATCGGGAGGGGTCACACATGAAAGGGGGAAAAGGGGGAACAAAGCTGCCAGGAAATTTCAAAGGGGGTCTGGGTTTGCTGACAAAATGTTTCACAATGTTTTACAACAGGGTGTAGATTCTGGTCAATAGTTTCTGGTAATCCTACTGTTTGAGCACTATCTGGCTATCAGGCTCAATTTACTCTTTTACTCTCTGTTTGGGGCTGTTTCCTGGAACAGCTTTAAGGGCTTTGTTCCCATTACTGGGAGGGAAACCTTAGGGAGTTGAGATAAAACAGACAGCTTAAAAAAATGTCCATTCTTTCATTTCCCCATTTTCTTTTCTGGTAAGTTCTAATCATGGAACTTCTGTCTCTATATACTCTTCTCCAAAGCTATTTCCTTGGTGGAGGGACTGGTATTATTGCCTGAGCATTAGTACCTGTACAGCACTTACTCTTTCCCTGATGAAGGTGACTAGGTGATTTCAGGCAGGCAAGAGCCCAGGGGGCGGGCCACCAATTAGCAGCCACTTGTTTGCAGTCCTTGATAAACAGTCCTTGATAAAGGCAGGTAAATGTGATAATCAATGGGCTCCGGAGATCCTTGACATTCCATTCTTCCAGGGGCAGTCTCCAAATTCCAGAGGCAGATGATCTTATGGCCATTTCCTCGATTTGACCCGCTCCCCTATTTCTACACTAACTACCTGTTCCCAATTCTGGCTTCATTCCCCCCTCTAATCTCAGGAACTCCATGCTGCTGGGGAAGAAGGTCGATGACCGCTCTAGCTTCTTCGAGCTGGAAGTGGGTGGCATGGGGCAAGCAGCTTGGAGTTCCTTTTCTAAAAATCGGGTCAATCAAGGGGTCCCAGGAAGAAGCCTGGTTGGGGAAGAGCAGGTTGTAAAGTCATCTGGGGGCGGCTGCTTCTATGATAGAAGAACAAAAAGACATGAGTACTGAAATGAGATTAGCACAAAGTAAATGTTGCAGCATCTGAAACATGCCACTGAGTATCACAAAAATGACAGAAGTTAATCTCTCACCAGGAGGTGGAAGAACTGATAAATTGTTCCCATAACTAGGCCTAGCAAAGGCTGGAGAGAACAAGGCCTTTATTTGGGGACTTTAACATTGTCATAGATGTCCCCAGAAAATATAGTTAAGCTACTTAATGTCATCTGATTTTGTAAAATATCCCTTTATTGGTATAACCTGTGTTTACTAGAGATCTCTATACTTCTGTTACTTAGGAATAGATAATCATACTAGCAAACATAGATTAAGTCTACCTGTGTAGCTTAGGAAGGTCTTAAACTGACTAAAAACTTCTGACTCTGGCAGTTTCTCTTGATAGTTATCAGGCACATTTGCTGAAGAATCTTTCTTTCATTTGTAGCTTCCAGCCTTTATTCTAGTGGGCTAATACAAGTGTACATCTTAAGTTACATTTAATTATTATTTCCTTTAAATGCCCAAGAATGGCTATATTTTGGTTTTAACTGTTTTGCTGGGTATCTAAGATCAAGCTGGTCAAATTGACCTGGTTCCTCTCTTGTTAAAGAGTCAGCTGAGTTCCCACAGGGGTCACTCGTACAGAACTTAAGAGCGGCTCCGTAGCTCCACCAGTGACTTTGATTAGGCAGGGTCTCTTGATGAGGTGACTTCCTTTAGAAACATCAAGGGATGTTTCCCCTTTTCCATGACCCTCCTCTGCAGTAGATGCACTGGATAATTTTTCATCCTCTAGTTTCAACAATCTCCTTGATCAGGAGGTTTTGTGACCCAGAGTTGCAACGCTCCTTAGAGAAGTTCTCTTACTCCCTGGGTTCAGGCTAACGTTGAGGGCAAGACCCAAATATGGATTTTTCTTGACCTCTGTATTTAACTCCAATTTCTAAGTTTGATCTTAATTATCCAGCAAGCCAGTCTCACCAGTCATAAATTAAGAGTAATGGGCTTTAACTTTAATGTCCATAACTTTACAGTTATTTACCCTTTTATCTAACTGGAGTCTGCATTAGTACTGAAAGTTACCACTATCTATTCTATAGGTGATGGCTTATTATCACAAGTTACTTAGGTTGTTTGTTCTTGGAGCAGCTACTTCTGCAAAACATTAACAGGTAACAGTTTTACAAAATGAAATTAGCAAGAGTAAAAATATATTCAGCTTGTATAATAGCTATCTTGAATTTCGATTGAGAACTACATCCTATCCCCTATTTGAGATCACAGTACTTTTACAACAAGAACCAATCTTTTGACTATAACTTTAAATAAGCTGAAGTCTGGCTTATTTTGGAGCTATTCTACACACAGTGAGGTGGGAGGCAGAGCCTTATCTCAGGTAAGGCGTGGCTCTTTACAGATCTTAAGTGTTCTAATTCTGATGTTGATCTTTGCTTCTTCCTTAAATACCTTTAAGTAGTTTACATATACTGTTTCCTGAGTCTATATAAACTTTATAATTAACACAATTTAACATAGTATCTAAAACATGAATCAAAGAAAGGCTGAGAGAGCTTTTAACTTTTCTTTTGTATGATTAAGTGGCAAAATGTTTTCATGTTTCTTTCATATTTCACAATATTAACCTTTAAACAAATCAGACTCTAATGTTTAGAAATACATTTACATTTGAAATTCTTTATCTCAGTGTAAAAAGTAACAAATTTTACACATACCCTATTGATAGCAGGTCCTATAATAGAACATTAAATGATAGAAATAAATCCCCAATAAAATTTACTCTTTATAAGTTTAAGATTACCATTACAGACAAGTTTAATCTGGAGAATAGCAGAGCTTAATAAATTCCTTGCTTTAAAAACTTGTGGTCCTGAAAAATATGAACACATTTGATATACAACTAGTGACCATTTCACAAATACCTTGACACTTTTATCTTACCAAATTGAGTTTTTAAAGAGAAATGTATACTCTGTAACAAAGTACAATACTCTATAATAGTTGTTTAACCATAATTGTATACACCCCAATTTTTAAGACTAATTGTTCTAAAGAATAAACTTAATAGACACAAAGTTAAGAGTAAATTAGTGTTTCAAATCCTTGTCATTTTACCATGTCATTCTACCATGTAGATTAAACTTTGGTTTATATCAGAACGTTAGTATTTCACCTTAGGAAAAACCTTCAATAGTTTTAGCTGTCTCACATACATATAACCAACTTAGTTACACACAAACTTGTTGAAACTTGCCCTTTACTTACACAGACTTTCTTAGCACTTACTTAGACCCTCATGTATTTCATCACACAAGCACTTTCTTACCCAGAAACATTTCCTTTTCCCTGTTACTAAATATATTTCCATACCCAGAATCTTTTATTTTCTCTTTCCTATTTGTTGACCCCTTTTTGTTCACATTCTGAAACAACTCTTATGAAATTTCTGAATTTAGATAAATCACTCTATTTTAATAAGATTAAATATTCTGTTGTTTATAGTACTCTAACTGAAACACAGTTGAAACTTTTGGGACCCTTTGTATATAGAATTGCACTTGTTAGGACATAACTCTTAGTAACCTTGTTTTTAGTTTAGTGATGACACAAAGCAAGTTTAAACCCTTTTATTTACCAACCTATGAAAACACCAATATGTTTAAGTATGATACCCCATGGAATTTAAGGAGTTAAAAGTACTCGATGTTATTTAACAATTAGCATTTTAACTTTGTAAATTAATCAGATGTCTCTACAAACACATTAGAGTAATCCCATACATGTTAACTCTAATTCACTTATTCTGTAAAAACCAAGATATCAGACAAGTGTCCTGTACAGTATTTGCTGTCTCTTTCCTGTTGAAGAAAAGTCCTAGAAACAGTTGATACTAGACACTTTATTAACATCAATATTTTATTAGCTTGACCACCTAGAGACTTGTGAGTTATTTTCAAAGACATTTTGCTTTTATTAGTTTACCAAATTTGAACCTTTTTAAATCACATGAATTAAAAGTATCTGGATCCATTTTTAAATCTTAATTTTAGGAGCACTCAGTTTTGATACAGACAAAACATGACATCAGACAGCACAACATACAAATAACACAAAATCAAGCCCTTGTAACTTTATAGGTGAATCTCCATTGCAGTGTAACAGATGTTCAAAAACTCTAGTTGAATAAAAAATAGAACTGATCAAAAAATCATGAGCTCAAAAAAACATGTAATGAAAAATATAGCATTTACTTTGCTGGAGTTTTAAAGACTCTTTTTACCTTTTCTTTCCCTGGGTTTGAGACCGGTCTCCTACTGAGCCTTTAGGCTTCTTTTATTTATATTTCAATGTAAGCCTTGACTGAGATCTGGAAGGATCTAACAGGTTTTAACAGAAACTCTGTGTCTAAGGCATTTTAGCCATCTCATCCAGACAGGTTGGATGTTAAAATTATGAGACCTTATTTTTCATTACTTTTGAGACTGAAGCTACTTTGCTAAGTTACCCTTCAGGGCTGTCGGAGGGGGAGTCCAGAGAAGGAACCTTTGGGGTCCACCCGAGAGTAGCCCGGTCCGAGAACCCCCCAGTTTTTCCAACCCTTCCTCCACCTCTGCCACAAACACACAACAGAACCAGATACAGACGGGCGCCAATCTCTGATCCACCAATTGAACCCCATCAGCGCCCTTACCGACGGAGACTACCAGGAGTCCCTGGCTCTCCTTCCACCCTTAGGGCGTCCCCCAGGGCTGCAACCTGTGGCCCCCCAGGCACGTCTGCCGGCCACTGTTCGGCCACTCTCACGAGTCACCGACCGGCTGCCACCGAAACCGAAAGCACGCTCACAGAACCAGACCAACTAACAAAACACAAGACAAAGACAGACAACTTCAGGGTACCCCTTCTTACCTCCAAGGTCGACTCCGCGGATGAGGGGGGCCATCTTATCCCAGGCGAGCCCCCAAATGTAAGGCCCCCCAAAAAGGAAACCCCAACTCTGTCCCATGGATGGACGGCAACCCCAATCAACCGCAGGAGGCGTCATTTGATGCAAACTACAAGAGGTGTTTATTCCAGCGCGCTGGGACCCAACTCCAGGAGTCGAGTCCCTAGCAGAAAATCTTGTAGGTTTATAAAGGCAGAAACCACACATCGGGAGGGGTCACACATGAAAGGGGGAAAAGGGGGAACAAAGCTGCCAGGAAATTTCAAAGGGGGTCTGGGTTTGCTGACAAAATGTTTCACAATGTTTTACAACAGGCTGTAGATTCTGGTCAATAGTTTCTGGTAATCCTACTGTTTGAGCACTATCTGGCTATCAGGCTCAATTTACTCTTTTACTCTCTGTTTGGGGCTGTTTCCTGGAACAGCTTTAAGGGCTTTGTTCCCATTACTGGGAGGGAAACCTTAGGGAGTTGAGATAAAACAGACAGCTTAAAAAAATGTCCATTCTTTCAGTAGCCCCTAGATATCAATTGAAATGACAACACCTGATAAACAAGAAAGTACGGGTATAAATAATTTACTGAAATAGTCTGAAAAGTGCAAAAATATATTTACTTGTTCTACAGATATTTATTCTACCTCTAACAGGTGCCAGGTTTTGCAGCTTGATATTTAGTGCTGAAGTTTAATATTTAAACTTACTATGGACTAAATAGTAATTAAGCTACTAGACAGTGTAGGAAATGATTTTGACACATATGATCCTAGGCAATGAACCATCTAGGTGCAGACAGTCAGGAATTAACAGGAGGTCTTTACTTCAGCTTATTCAGTTGGGAGCATAGATGATGGATATGCTTCATACCTGACACTTGTCACTAAAATGTACACCTTTTTATCTTGCTATTTGTCATCTTAGTTGGTAAAAATACATAAATTAACTGTACAGTAAGTTTTCTTAATTATGAGTCATCATAATAATAAATTTGATATTATTTATCAATGAAAACATTTTTTCAGGAACTGGGGTTTAGAGTTCAGTTTGATTTTTTTTGTGTTTTTGAATTTTTTTATTGTAAACAAATGGGATACATGTTGTTTCTCTGTACATGGCATAAAGGCATACCATTTGTGTAATCATAAATTTACATAGGGTGATGTTGTTTGATTCATTCTGTTATTTTTTCCCTTCCCCCCACCCCTCCAAACCCTCTTTTCCCTCTCTACAGTCCTTCCTTCCTCCATTCTTGCTCCCCTCCCTAACCCTAATTCTTGTACAGCGTGTGTGGGGCACTGGATTCAATTCTCAGTATCACATACAAAGAAAGGTTCATTGACAACTAAAACAAAAAAATAAACTACCTGTGCACAATGAAACTAAATGCATTCTGCTGTCAGGTGTAAGTAAGTGGAACCAATAAAAATTTTCACAAAGTCATTTTGAATTCTAAAAGAGATATTTCTTCTAAATATTTTTAGATAAAAAAATCCTCATTTTTAGTTTACTGAGAAACATCTTTGTAGTGCTCTCGAAAACTGATGACAAATTCCAAAATATAGTATTAGAAATTACGGATTTATAAAGAGTCTGACTTAAATTTTTTTTCTCAATATTTAAAGTAGATCAGCATTCCTAAATAGCCTAGAACCTTTTAAAAACAGTATTTGAATATGCTTTAGTCACTTCTAAATTATGTACTTTTTTCTAGTACCCTGTCATATAGAATAATTAAGTACATTACATGGGCTTTATTCTTCTTTGTTCTAGGTAATCTTGCAATTGCCATCTGTAAATCATTTTATAAAATTGATTGGCAATTGATTCATTACAGTGGTGATGAGAGGACCAAACTACTGTGGTCTGTTTGGAAGTATAAGGAATCTCATTTTTATTTTCAGGGGATTTGTAATAATTATTTTAATTTTTTTGCCCCATGCATTTCCCCGCAATGCTTAACAGATACATGTCAGTGCCAACCAAATCTTTAAAGAGCTTCTTCTCCAGTACTGCTTTCTTTGTTCTCTAAGAAATTCTGATGCAGCCTGGTTGAAATTAAAGGCTCATTAACTGATCAAGTTTGTCCCCCTGGACTAGTTTATCTGTGTCAAAAGAAGAATATTGTGAGACCCTCTGTCCATTTGGTTTGCACTTTTCATAACATGGATACTCTACATTTGTGTTGGCATTTAAAAAACTGTTTTTATATATTCAAGTATATATGAAAATAATTTTGCATTATGTGGATTTTAATGTTTTTGTTTTTATATGCTCTTAATTCTTAAGCATTGAACACTGTTGACAGTGAAGAACTTTTCTTATTGTTTTCAGTAGAACTAATAAGGATGTGAACCATTTTTCTCTTTAATTCTACATATACTGAACTATACTTCTATATGCACTATAACCAGCTGTGTCTTTTTGCATTCAATTTTATGTAAAAGATTTGTATATTTTTAGTATTAAGAAAAAATATTTGAAGGACAAAAATTATGACCAAAAATTCTCTAGTAAAATTTCATTATTTTTTACAATAGGCAAAATATGAAAGCATATTCATATCACTTTTTCCTTTTAACTTTCAATTTTCTAAGAATTGCCTGAGAATCTCTTTGAATTAAGTAAATGTAATATCCAAGTAACATTTTATAGTAAACTAAGACATATTTAGACAATAAACATTCATAAAAGAAAATGTTTGAAGAGCATTTTTAAAAATTTTAAGCCACTTAGATATTCATATATTTTCTCCTCCCTAACAAAAATCTGAAATGGATAGTCACCAGTCCATAGCAACCAGACTGCTATTCTTTTCAGGTGAGCATATTATTTCAAAAGATTAGCCCTGATTCTTCTTATAGAAAAATCAAACCCACCTGATATATTTACTTTATCATTAGGAGTTGGGTTTCTCTAAATACTTGCAACCATAATTAACATTTAAAAATTAATATTTTGAAAGCTCACTGGTGGTGAACTCAAACAAAAAAGAAGTGATTTTGTAACACATTTGTGAGGATAGCTACAACTTTTGATGGATCAAAAAATGTACTATATTACAAATATAGTACATTGCTTGTAGAAATTGAGATATGATAAACTGCTTTATATTTTACTAAATTGATTGCAACATTTGAAGAAAACCTGGCAAAAATTCTTCAGGAATCATATTGTAAGGCCCCCCAAAGGGAAACCCCAACTCTGTCCCACAGATCGACGGCAACCCCAATCAACTGCAGGAGGCATCACTTGATGCAAACCGCAAGAGGCGTTTATTCCAGCGTGCTGGGACCCAACTCATGACTCATGCAGGAGTCGAGGAGTCGATTCCCAAGCAAAAAATCTTACAAGTTTATAAAGGCAGAAATCACACATTGGGAGGGGTCGCACACAGAAGGAAAAAGGGGAACAAAGCTGCCAGGAAATTCCAAAGGGGGTCTGGGTTTGCTGATAACATACAACACGTTTCACAATGTTTTACAACAGGGTGTAGATTCTGGTAATCTTATATCATATATATCTTAACTGTCTGAATACTATCTTGCTCCAATTACTCTTTTACTCTCTGTTTGGGGCTGTTTCCTGGAACAGGTTTAAGGGCTTTGTTCCCATCACTGGGAGGGAGACCTTAGGGAGTTGAAATAAAATAGACAGCTTAAAAGAATGTCCATTCATTCAACATCACTATGGAACAAACTGCAGATACAACAAAGAGTATCTTTTGTGTAGTATATTTTAGAACAGTAATAAAATATTTTCTGATCTATAAATAAAAAATCATGAAGCAACATTACAGTGGCTTACAACTTACAGTATAAAGACTCAAACTGAATTGACTCTCACTTACTTGAAGCCCCAAGTGTATTTACTGTGCAATAAAATATATAAATAACAAAAGCAACAAAGTTGATTGTATAATCTCATGGAAATATCAGAATTTCTTTTCTCTTTTTTCTTTTTTTTTTTTTTCTTCATTTTTTTGGTACTGGAGATTTAACCCAGGGCCACTTTATAACTGAGCTACTATTTTGAGTCAGGGTCTTGCTAATTTGTTTAAGGGCTTTGCTACCTTGCTGAGGCTGTTCTTTAATCTGCAATCATTCTGTCTGTGTCTCCCAAACCACTGGAATTCCAGGCATGCATCAATGCACCTGGCAGTAATCAGAATTTCTTCCTGGTCTGTGAGAAGATAAAATTTGCTTTGCTTCCTTTAAAGAACTTAGAGGCAAAATTTAAAGCACTCAGAGCATTCCCAAATAAAAGTGGATTTTTGATGGTCCTTGACATTCCTTTTGCATTTTAAATACTCATAAGTATTTCTCTGTCACAACCATTTATTTTGCAATTACATCAAAGCAGTAAATGCAGTTTGACAAAGAGAGAAGGAGGGGTGGGGACAATTACAAGGGATATAACATCATAAATTATTTTAAATGATTGTATAATCTATCAAGCATATGTAAATAACTTGTAATTTTTTTGTTTAAACATAGGTGGCCCACTCATTTCCTTTTTAAAGAAGGAAATACGAATAGAAATTTACACTTCAAACAAATAGCAAAATCTAAGTGAGTACAAGTATACAAATTGTCAAAGACAAATTCACCATTTATAAAGTAAAATTTTAGTCCATTACTGAGTAATAACCTGAAATACTCATACTTATAAAATTTAGTGAAACTTTCCAAAAGTGAAATTATTGTAATAATTTGTGAAAAATTAAAAATTCAATTTTGGAAAACTTCATGGGTTTTTAAAACTAAGCTCTATCAAAGTATTCTGAGAGTAACAAAAATTTCAAAGCTAATCCACAAAGTTTTTTTTTTTTCTAGTAGAAACAATTTACTCAAACAAAAAGAACAGGTTATTTTGTTTTACTTTCAACTCCCTTAAAATCAGATGACCTAAAATGATATAAGTAAATAACTACCAATTAAGTTATTAAGCACATAATAAATGCAGTCATGGTGGCAAGCATATAAAAGGACCCCCTTTCAGAGGTGCATTTTATATTTTTGGGTCTTGGAACTCATTTTAAGTTCTTAAAAATTACAAAGGACCCCCAAGTATTTTTACTTATGTAGACTACTGATAATGTTTGCCATAAAATATGAAAAAAATTAAAATATTTAGTTAAACATTAAAAATACCTTTCATGGTAGCATGAATAACATTTTTCTGAAAAATGTTTTTCCAAAAAAATTAGTTAAGAATGGTCTTTTGGAGAGACCAAGATGGTGAACTAAGGGAGACTGCATCTCATATTGCTCCAGAACTCAGGATTCAAGAAGAGGAGGTATTGAGAGACTTGGGACCAACTCAGAGCCGCTGGGTGATTCTCTCCCACTGGGTGAGGCTTGCCTGGGTGGAAGGCCCTGACCACAAGCAGCTTCTTGGAGCAGGGCCAGGCAGCAAGAGGCTTCCAGGAACAGCCAGTCTCCCCTTATGTGCATAGCCAGACTTGCCCTGGACCCAGCGGTGGGTCCAGATGGCAGGCAAATTCTCAGAGCAGGACTGTCCAGTGAAAGGCTTTTGCACACAGCCAGCCCCCATGCCTGGACCCAGCGGTGGACCAGGCCAACAGGCAGCCTCTCAGAGAAGGGCAACAAGAGACTTCCACAAACATCCAGGATCCTTCCGGTGGCACAGTTGGCCTGCAGGCAGCTTCTCCTAGCAGGACTGGGAAGTGAGGTTTCTGAAAAAGCCAGGCTCCCCCCCAGTCCCAGCAGCAGGCTTAGACAGAAGGCAGCTTCTTGGAGCAGGGCTGGCCAGAGAGAGGCTTCTGCACCCAACTAGGCTACCCTGGCTTGGGTGACATTCTGGACACAGACCCAGACCAGCCATGCCACAGCCCGCAGTCTAGTTCCCCTTTGGCAGACCACCAGTCAACAAGTGGAGGTGCCTCTGATCACTAGCAGCGAATATACACCACGTGAAAGCCAACATTCTGAGAGGGGCAGCTTTCTTGTGGAGAACTGCATTATCAAGTTCCTCCAAGACTTCAGGTTACTGAAGGCTAGGAGGTGATATACCGGAATTATACAAGGACACTACAGTCAATAGAGGAAATCTGCAGTATTTCAGCATTCCACTGATACCTGACTAATTTGAGAAAACAAGGGAATAAAACACCCCAAACAAACCTAGATGCTATATCAATAAAACCTAATGATAGCATGGCAGAATAAATGTCAGAAAGGGAGTTCAGAATGTAGATAATCAAAATGATCAGGGAAGCAAATGAGGAGATGAAAGAGCAAATGAAGGCATTGAATGATGAGATGAAAGAGCAAATGCAGGCATTGAATGATCACACCTATTGACAGTTTTTTTTTAAATTCTTTTGAATAAAAATTTATTTTGCAAATCAAATATTTACTTTCAAATCTGGTTTTCATATAAACCCAAATTTTCAGTTACTTATAATTCACTAGTGTCATCATTACACAATTGATACAGTAAAATACAGTTGTTCTAGACGGAAGTTATTTTAGTTTTTCATTTGAATCATTAGAAAAACATATCAGAGGGCTGAGATGTAACTCAGTGGTAGAGCGCTTGCCTAGCATACATGAAGCTCTGGGTTCAACCCCTAGCAACTGTCTCCCTTCCCCCCAAAAAATATTAGCCACAAATAATTAAATATTTTATTTTAAATAATAAAAATATTTTATACACTCTATTAGATAATAAAATGTAACTGAACATTTGCTTAAGTAATAAAAGGGTTAACGAATGTTTGGGTTATAATCAAAGGAAAGTTAGGTATAAATCTGCAGAAAGATAAATATTCTCCAAATAAAATTCCAATACAAGATTAAACAGTCTCAAATATTTTATATAAGGAATACATCATTTCCAGTTAACATGTTTTTGCTTTAGAGCCAAAAAAGCCACAACAAATTTGGTAAATGTTTGCTCAAGTCATTTTTCTAGATGAGTTCTAGAGTATGGGGTGAAGATTTGTTCAGGATGCAACGGACTTAGAACACAGAGAGCAGGAAGCTGGCCACAGTGACAGGGCTAATGCCAGGCAGAGGGCGGAGGGGAACCAGACAAGGAGGGCAGAAGGCCGTGCTGAGCACAGCTGGGCAGGACGGCAGAGCAAAGCCCACAGGGACAACCCAGGAACAGGTTTGCTGGGGCCCAGGACTCTTGTTCTTCAAGTGTTCAGAGGCAAATCCCAGCAAGACTTCTGGTTTGAGTCAAGCCTTTCTTGAACTTGTGACTTTCCAACTGAGGGCTTGGCACACCTTGTTTGTTTTGCTAGATCCTGAGCTAGAAACCCAGCAGAGAATAATAAAACCAAACCAGCAATGAAAATCAGTGTCTCCTGTAAAGACCCACATGGTTTTGCTTATTAATGGAGTGGGACAGGAGTCAAACTGGAGTTCAGCACTTTAAAGCAGATGAAGGCAGGGGATGGGAGAAAGCAGGAAGGCAGAGAGCCCTCTGAGAACGAGGAGTGAATTGTGCATGGACAGCCAATACCAAGGCTCCGCTGTCCATCTGATGCTCTGCTTTGGGCACCTGGCAACGTCCCTTGCACCTCCGCCATGGGGTAGCATTGAGGAGGATCTCACCTTGTTAATTTCCCCACATGCTGCACGGAGGCTGCGAGCACATGGGCGAGTTAACCAGGCATCTTCCACTTCATATTCCTGAAAGAATGAACATTTTTTTTAAGCTGTTTTAAAGAGTGAACATTTCTAAGCTGTAAGCTGTTCTAAAGAATGAACATTTTTTATCTTAACTCCCTAAGGTCTCCTGCCCATTGTCTTAACTCTCTGATGTCACCCTCCTGGTTATCTTAACTCCCTGAGGTCACTCTCCCAGTTATCTTAACTCCCTGAGGTCACCCTCCCAGTGATGGGAGCAAAAGCCCCTAAAAGCTGTTCCAGGAAATAGCCCCAAACAGAGGGTAAAAGAGTAAATTGGGCTAGATGACTAAATAGTGCTCAAACAGTAGGATTACCAGAAACTATTGACCAGAATCTTACGCCCTGTTGTAAAACATTGTAAAACATGTTGTATGTTATCAGACAACTTAGACCCCCTTTGGAATTTCCCGGCAGCTTTGTTCCCCCATTTTTTCTTTTCTTTTCCCTTTTCTCCCTTTCATGTGCGACCCCTCCCGATGTGTGGTTTTCTGCCTTTATAAGCTTGTAAGATTTTCTGCTAGGGACTCGACCCTTGCACTCCTGCGTGAGTCACGAGTCGGGTCCCAGCGCGCTGGAATAAACACCTCTTGCGGTTTGCATCAAGTGACGCCTCCTGCGGTTGATTGGGGTTGCCGTCGGTCCGAGGGATAGAGTCGGGGTCTCCTTTTTGGAGGTCCTTCATTTGGGGGCTCGCCCGGGATAAGACGGCCCCCCCTCATCCGCGGAGTCGACCTTGGAGGTAAGAAGGGGTACCCCGAAGTTGTCTGTCGTTGTCTTGTGTTTTGTTTTGTTAGTTGGTCTGGTTCTGCGAGCGCGCTTTCGGTTTCGGTGGCAGCCGTTCGGTGACCCGTGAGGGTGGCCGGACAGTGGCCGGTAGACGTGCCTAGGGGGCCACAGGTTGCAGCCCTGGGGGACGCCCTAAGGGTGGAAGGAGAGCCAGGGACGCCTGGTAGTCTCCGTCGGTAAGGGTGCTGATCGGGTTCAACTGGTGGATCAGAGATTGGCACCCGTCTGGTTCTGGTTCTGTTGTATGTTTGTGGCGGACAAGGTGGAGTAGGTGGGTCCTCATGTTTGTAGCATTTTTGTTGTTGTTATTTTTGTTGTTTGTGTTTCTAACGACGGACGAACTGACGATGGGACAGACTGTGACAACCCCTCTTAGTCTGACATTAGACCATTGGGCTGAAGTTAGGGGAAGAGGTCGCGACCTATCAGTTGAGATCAAGAAAGGCCCATGGCGAACCTTCTGCTCCTCAGAACGGCCTGCTTTTAATGTAGGATGGCCAGCAGAAGGGACCTTTAATCTATCTGTCATTCTTGCTGTTAAAGAGATTGTTTTTCAGAAGGAACCTGGAGACCATCCGAATCAGCAGCCTTATATCGTGGTCTGGCAGGATCTGGTGCAAAATCCACCTCCCTGGATTCGACCTTGGGTGGCAAAACCCAAGCCCCGGCTAGCCGCACAGATCCTAGCCGCCCAATCTCCCAGTTCTGGGGGAAAATCCAGTCACTTAGAACCCCCCAAGAAGATCTATCCTGAAATCCAGGCTGACCACCTTCTCCTTGACTCACCTCCCCCATACCCTCCCGCCTCGGTTCCTGTAGGGGGTCAGGAAGAGCCAGAAGAACCGCTGGCCCCTGCAGTCGCCCCCTCTGCTCCCCTTAACGAGTCTCTGCCGGGGCCCACTCAGGACGCCACAGGACCTGCACGGGGCACCAGGAGCCGCCGCGGAGTAGTTCCCGACACTACCGTTGCCCTTCCCTTAAGGGCTTATGGGCCCCCGCCGGTGGCAACGGATGGTGGACCGGCTCCTCTTCAGCCCCTCCAGTATTGGCCTTTTTCCTCCGCAGATTTGTATAACTGGAAAACTAACCATCCTCCCTTTTCAGAGGACCCCCAGCGCTTAACCGGGCTGGTGGAGTCTTTAATGTTCTCTCATCAGCCCACATGGGATGATTGCCAGCAGCTACTGCAGACCCTTTTCACTACTGAGGAGAGGGAGAGGATTTTATTGAAGGCAAGGAAGAATGTACCAGGAGCAGATGGACGACCCACCCAGCTCCCCAACATCATTGAGACTGCCTTCCCCTCTCCAGGCCTGACTGGGATTTCAACACGGCAGAAGGTAGGGAGCGACTGACAGTCTATCGCCAGACTCTAGTGGCTGGCCTCCGTGGGGCAGCGAGACGCCCCACTAATTTGGCTAAGGTAAGAGAGGTTATCCAGGGGGCCACGGAACCCCCGTCAGTATTTCTCGAGCGCCTAATGGAAGCTTTCAGGCGCTACACCCCATTTGACCCTACCTCTGAGGGGCAAAGGGCTTCCGTGGCCATGGCTTTTATAGGGCAGTCAGCAATAGATATTAAGAGAAAGTTGCAGAGAATAGAAGGGTTACAAGATTATACCCTACAGGATTTAGTTAAGGAGGCAGAGAAAGTGTATCATAAGAGGGAAACTGAGGAAGAGAAGGAGCAAAGGAAGGAAAAGGAGAGAGAGGAAAGAAAAAACCAAAGGGATCGTAAGCAGGAGAAGAACCTAACACGGATTTTGGCCGCAGTAGTAGGTGAGAGAGGCCAGGAACAAACACAAGGCAGGGCTAAAAAAGGGTCAGGTAACCTGGGCAACCGCACTCCATTAGACAAGGATCAGTGTGCCTACTGCAAGGAGAGAGGTCACTGGGCTAGAGAGTGTCCTAAGAAGATGACCGGGCCCTCCAAGAAAGTATTAGCCCTAGAAGAAGAAGATTAGCGGGGACGGGGCTCGGAACCCCTCCCCGAGCCTAGGGTAACACTAGAAGTGGAGGGGAAGCCAGTTGAGTTCTTAGTGGATACTGGGGCTCAACACTCGGTCCTGCTCGAACCGTCTGGACCCATCTCCCACAAGAAATCGTGGGTCATGGGAGCTACAGGGCACCGGCAGTACTCATGGACTACCCGAAGAACAGTAGACTTAGGAATGGGACGGGTAACCCACTCGTTTCTAGTCATCCCCGAGTGCCCTGCACCTCTACTTGGGAGAGACCTCCTAACCAAAATGGGAGCTCAGATTACCTTCACCCCTGATGGCCCAGAAGTGACCCGGAGCAAGAGAATAACTACTGCCCTGACTATGCGCCTGGATGATGAACATAGACTTTTTGAGAGACAGGGAGCAAAAATATCTCACATAAATAACTGGCTGAACAGGTATCCAGGGGCGTGGGCCGAAACGGCTGGAACAGGACTAGCCACAGAAAGACCACCCATAGTTATAGAGCTTAAGGCCACAGCTACTCCTGTGGCTGTACGTCAATACCCTATGACTAAAGAGGCCCGGGAAGGAATTAGGCCCCATATCCAGCGCCTCCTTCAGCAAGGTATCCTAGTGAAGTGTCAGTCACCATGGAACACTCCCTTGTTACCTGTTAAAAAGCCTGGCACAGGAGACTATCGCCCGGTACAGGACTTAAGAGAAGTAAACAAGCGAGTACAGGACATCCACCCCACTGTACCTAACCCTTACAGCTTGCTGAGCTCTCTTCCCCCGGATCATATTTGGTACACTGTCTTGGACTTAAAGGACGCTTTCTTCTGCCTGCAACTACACCCTTCCAGCCAAAACATCTTCGCATTTGAGTGGAGGGACCCTGACTCTGGGACAACAGGACAATTGACTTGGACCCGACTACCCCAGGGGTTCAAGAATTCCCCAACCCTCTTCGATGAAGCTCTCCACCAAGATTTAGCCCACTTCCGTGCCAGCCATCCCCAGGTAACACTTCTGCAGTATGTAGATGACTTATTACTGGCCGGGGCCACAGAGGAGGAATGCCAACGGGGCACGGGACTGCTGCTAGAAGAACTTGCCCGCTTAGGATATCGAGCCTCCGCCAAGAAGGCCCAGATCTGCCAAAAGGAGGTAACGTACCTGGGGTACGCCCTCAGAGGGGGACAGAGATGGCTGACGGAGGCCAGAAAACAAACTGTGACTCAGATACCCGTTCCTCGCTCGCCCCGCCAGGTGCGAGAATTTTTAGGGACTGCGGGGTTCTGCCGCCTGTGGATCCCCGGGTTTGCTACCCTGGCAGCCCCCCTCTATCCTCTGACTAGAGAAGGTGCCTCATTTGAGTGGGGTAACGACCAACAACAGGCCTTTGATGATATCAAGAAGGCACTACTTTCTGCCCCCGCCCTGGCATTGCCAGACGTAGCAAAGCCCTTTGTTCTATTTGTGGATGAGAGGAAGGGGGTAGCCCGAGGGGTGCTAACCCAGCCTCTAGGGCCATGGAAGAGGCCGGTAGCCTACCTCTCCAAGAAGCTAGACCCTGTTGCTAGTGGCTGGCCTGCCTGTCTGAGGTCCGTGGCGGCAGTGGCAGTATTAGTAAAAGATGCTGACAAACTAACTATGGGACAAAAGCTAACGGTCATTGCCCCTCACTCCCTGGAAAGCATCATCAGACAGCCCCCTGACCGGTGGCTGTCTAACGCCCGCATGACGCATTACCAGAGTCTCCTACTGAATGGAGACAGGATCCAGTTTGGGCCGCCTGCCATCCTTAACCCAGCCACCCTACTACCTGACACGTCCACTCAGGAGAGTGTGCTGCATACCTGCCAAGAGATACTAGCAGAAGAAACGGGGACCCGAAGGGACCTCCAAGACCAGCCCTTACCAGACGCTCAGCTGACCTGGTTCACTGATGGAAGCAGCTACATAATAGAAGGTAAAAGGGTAGCCGGGGCGGCGGTAGTGGATGATGAACAAACTATCTGGGCAAGCAGCCTACCCGAGGGGACGTCGGCTCAGAAGGCTGAGTTACTAGCTCTGACTCAGGCTCTGCGGTTGGCAGAAGGGCAAAAAATTAACATCTACACTGACAGCAGGTATGCCTTCGCTACTGCCCATGTCCACGGGGCCATCTACTGGCAGCGGGGGCTGCTAACCTCGACAGGGAAAGAAATCAAAAATAAAGAAGAAATTCTAAGCCTGTTAGAGGCCATTCACCTTCCTAAGAAAGTAGCGATTATCCACTGCCCCGGACACCAAAAAGTGGGGTCAAAAGTTGCCAGAGGGAACCAAAGGGCTGACAGGGAAGCCAAGCGGGCGGCTCAAGGACTTAACATCCTATCCTTGTCGGGGGAAAAACTGATGTCTCACCCTAAGGAGGCGGTATACCCCTCCATTAGGAACTTTGAATATTCAGAACTAGACCTTGAGGAAATGGACAGATTAGGATTTCGCCTAGAGACTCCAGAGGGGATCCGGGAAACTTCAGAAGGAAAGAGAATTCTCCCTGAAAAACAGGCGATCATATTTCTCAGACACCTTCACAAGTTAACTCATCTGGGCCCAAAACATTTAAAAACTCTTGTCCAGTCTTCACCATATTACATCATGAAGCTCGGGGAGCTTGCAGATACAACTGTAAAAGAATGCAAGTCTTGCCAGATGGTGAATGCCCAGCCCAGCAAGCTACCTCACGGCAAACGGCTCCGAGGAGACCGTCCTGGGAGTTTCTGGGAAGTGGACTTTACTGAGGTAAAACCAGCCAGGTATGGATACAGATACTTATTAGTATTCATAGATACATTTTCAGGATGGGTTGAAGCCTTTCCTACCAAGAAGGAGACTGCTCAGGTTGTGGCCAAAACAATACTAGAAGACATCTTCCCGAGGTTTGGGGTGCCCAAGGTAATCGGGTCAGACAACGGCCCCGCGTTTGTTGCCCAGGTAAGTCAGGGACTGGCCAAAATCCTGGGGCTTAATTGGAAATTACATTGTGCTTATAGGCCCCAAAGCTCAGGGCAGGTAGAAAAAATGAATAGAACTTTAAAAAAGGTCATGACTAAATTATCCTTAGAGACTGGCATAACAGACTGGACAGTCCTCCTTCCATTTGCTTTGTTTCGGGTGCGCAATACCCCTGGCTCCCTCAAGCTAACTCCTTTTGAAATCCTTTATGGAACTCACCCCCCACTCATTACCATACAACACCTTCCGTCCCCAGAATCTTACCCCTCTCAATCTCTGTACACCAGATTAAAAGCCCTTGAGACTGTGCAGAGGGAGGTGTGGAATCGGTTGGCTGAGGCTTACAAGCCTGGAGACCTTCAGGTACCTCATCAGTTCCAGGTCGGAGACTCAGTGTACATCCGGCGTCACCGTGTGGCCAGTCTGGAACCAAGGTGGAAAGGACCATACATAGTGCTGCTTACAACTCCAACTGCAGTAAAGGTTGATGGCATCGCCGCCTGGATTCACGCTTCGCATGTCAAGCCTGCACCACCACCAGACCCAACGTGGAAAGTGGAAAAATTGGACAACCCCCTCAAGCTCCGCATCCACCGTGTTCCTGCTCCTGTTGATGCACCTCCCGCCGATAAGTAGCCCCAACCCTCATGCCCCCCAACGACTAACATGGCAAGTCCTCTCCCAGACTGGAGATATAATATGGAGCACCACCGGGGAGAAACCCCTTTGGGCTTGGTGGCCATCCCTAACCCCAGACATTTGCGCCTTAGTAGCTGGGTTAGATAATTGGGACATCCCTACCCTGACTTCTGAGGAGGCCCGTAGACATTGGCCAATATCACGCAGGCCTCTCGGGGGATCAGAATACCGCCTAGTTGAAGGTACGACCCAGGATGTAGCTACCCACGCTCCCGTGACAATCTAAAACAGACCCCTTTCTATGTCTGCCCCCCGGGATGGGAGGTCACGGAATAAGGCAAGGAAGTGCGGAGGCATAGACCATTATTATTGTGCCGCATGGGGGTGTGAGACTACTGGCAACACTTATTGGCACCCTACCTCCTCCTGGGATTTAATAACCGTACAGCAAAATCTCACGGCAGCCAAATGTTACAACCAAGGGTGGTGTAACCCTCTGAACATCTCCTTCACGGAAAAAGGAAGGCTATCACGTGAATGGATAAAAGGGAGAACTTGGGGATTCCGTTTCTATATGTCAGGGAGGGACAAAGGATTTACCTTCTCTATCAGGCTTAAGATTGAAACATTAACTACCGTCCAGGTAGGACCTAACCTAGTATTATCTGAACAGCGGTCATCACCCGCCCATATCAGGCCGCCTGTTTTCCGAGCCCCAACAAATAAGCCAGTTACAACCCCCTTGGCCCCCAACCCAGCAAATACACCCAAGGTACTGAACACAGGGCAGAGACTCCTTAATTTGATACAGGGAGCTTTCAGCGCCCTCAACACTTCCAACCCTAATCTGACTGAGTCTTGCTGGCTATGTCTGGTGTCGAGTCCTCCGTATTATGAAGGCATCGCCTTCTCAGGGACCTTTAACAACACCACCTCCCATGACTCCTGTAGCTGGGAGTCAAACAGAAAGCTCACTCTTACAGAAGTCTCTGGGCAAGGTACTTGCTTAGGTACAGTTCCTGCAGACCATAAACACCTGTGAAACCGGATAATAGAAAGCCCTCAAACAACTACCAACTATTATCTGATCCCCCCCGTAGGCGGATGGTGGGCCTGCAGTACAGGACTGACCCCATGTGTAGCCTCATCAGTGTTCAACACCACCAAAGACTACTGTGTCCTCATACAACTGATACCTAGAGTTATCTACCATGAGGCAGGCTCTTTTGAGGCTGAGTTCGACCTTCAGCCCCGTAGACAGAAGAGGGAACCGGTCTCACTCACTTTAGCTGTCCTGCTGGGCCTAGGAGTAGCGGCCGGAGTAGGGACAGGGACCGCTGCGCTTGTTCAGACTCCCCAGTACATTGAAGAATTACAGGCAGCTGTAGATGAGGATCTGAAGGCTATAGCACAATCAATCACAAAACTAGAGGAGTCACTGACCTCTTTATCTGAGGTAGTACTACAGAATAGGCGAGGCTTAGATCTCTTATTCCTTAAGGATGGTGGATTATGTGCTTCACTAAAAGAAGAATGTTGTTTTTACATAGATCACTCTGGTGTAATAAAGGATTCCATGTCCAAACTTAGAGAAAGACTAGAAACAAGACAACGAGATCGAGAAGCACATCAAGGGTGGTTTGAAAGTTGGTACAACCGGTCCCCCTGGTTCACCACCCTCATGTCCACCCTGATGGATCCCCTTGTTATACTGCTTTTACTCCTCACTTTTGGGCCCTGCATCCTAAATCGCCTAGTTACCTTCATCAGGGAAAGAGTAAGTGCTGTACAGGTGCTAATGCTCAGGCAACAATATCAGTCCCTCCGCCAAGGAAACAATTTGGGGGAAGAATATGTAGAGACAGAAGTTCCATGATTAGAACTTTCCGAAAAGAAAATGGGGAAATGAAAGAATGAACATTTTTTTTAAGCTGTTTTAAAGAGTGAACATTTCTAAGCTGTAAGCTGTTCTAAAGAATGAACATTTTTTATCTTAACTCCCTAAGGTCTCCTGCCCATTGTCTTAACTCTCTGATGTCACCCTCCTGGTTATCTTAACTCCCTGAGGTCACTCTCCCAGTTATCTTAACTCCCTGAGGTCACCCTCCCAGTGATGGGAGCAAAAGCCCCTAAAAGCTGTTCCAGGAAATAGCCCCAAACAGAGGGTAAAAGAGTAAATTGGGCTAGATGACTAAATAGTGCTCAAACAGTAGGATTACCAGAAACTATTGACCAGAATCTTACGCCCTGTTGTAAAACATTGTAAAACATGTTGTATGTTATCAGACAACTTAGACCCCCTTTGGAATTTCCCGGCAGCTTTGTTCCCCCATTTTTTCTTTTCTTTTCCCTTTTCTCCCTTTCATGTGCGACCCCTCCCGATGTGTGGTTTTCTGCCTTTATAAGCTTGTAAGATTTTCTGCTAGGGACTCGACCCTTGCACTCCTGCGTGAGTCACGAGTCGGGTCCCAGCGCGCTGGAATAAACACCTCTTGCGGTTTGCATCAAGTGACGCCTCCTGCGGTTGATTGGGGTTGCCGTCGGTCCGAGGGATAGAGTTGGGGTCTCCTTTTTGGAGGTCCTTCATTCCCAATGCCCGATTTCCTAGGGTGATCTGAATTCTCATGACTGGGTCACACAGGAAGTCGTCTCTGCCAGCCACAGCTGGACGCTGCAGACGCTGGAGCCAGAAGCGGGAAGGTGACACTTGTGCTTTTCTGCTCAGTGCTTTTCAAATATAAAACATTGACTACATAACAGGAACACAGTCCCAAGCCCTGAACTAGACATGCATGCCATCCACATCTTCTAAAGGACAATTCGTTGTCCCCAAGGCCCAAAGGGCTGTTCTGTGCTGCAACTCACAGAAAAACCACAGGACTGAACTAAGTGATGGGATGTGAAGCCACCAGGGCCAAGAGGGATGACGCGTGAGTGCGGCTGGCAGACCCGAGACCAGCACCCCGGCTGGATGGAGGGGCAGTGCGCTTGTTTTTAACCCCCACGAGGTCAGCATTGACTCTGAAACATAAGGGCACATGGCACCCTTGCCCCTGGGGTCTTGACTTTGGAGCTGTGACCTGGTGAGTCTGGGCTCACGCACTCTCTCCAGCTCTACCCTGGGTTGTGCTGACATCAGTCACAAGCGTGGTCTTAAGGGGGAGCCACCCACGGAGCCTTTGCGTCAGGCAGTGGCTGAATGCACAGCCTTCCCCAGGGACTCTTCTTAGAAAGGGGAAGAATACATTGATAAAATATTTTGTTAAGTTATGAAGACAATTTTTGATCTACTTGAAAAGGATTAAATTATGCACTTTGAAACTGTTACCACTAATAGAAAAGTACTTCATTTTCCTATTGTATGAAGCTCAGAATCTTTGGTTTACAAATGATTTTTAAAATGATAAGGACTTAACACTTCCTAAGGCTTAGAGATTACATTCAAAGGACAAAGGTAACTTAATTTTAACAATGTGGTTGGAATAGTGACATTGGGTAATTTATTCTACCAGTCTGATCAAGAAATCTTCATGTGGTTCCTGCGCGGTGCCAGACAGTGTGCAGCAAGTGCGTGTGTCCGTGTAAAGACAGAAAACATCACGTCCATGTCATCGCTTCCAAATGCTTATTCGTGTCCGCAAGCCTGTTGTTGCAGTAAGACAAGAAAGGTGCTGCTCTGAAATAACCCCAGTAGTACCCAGGATCAGAGAGGCAAGGTGGGTATGAGGATGCCATCAGCAGCGGAGCCGCCCGTCTGGACTAGAAGGATGGCAGTCCGCGTCCTCACTTGGAAGTCCACAGATGAGCTGGTCACAGGCGGGACTCCTAGACAGGCATGGGCTTCCTTATTTAAAGTGACAGGCCATCCAGATGTCTAGACACCCTACAGGAGCAAAGCTGGGAGCTCCTGGGTAGCAGAGGAAGAGGCAGAGGAGGAGGGAACAGGCTGAACCCCCACTGGGCTGAAGCAACTGAGCTCCTCCAGGTAGAAGTGCCGCAGGCAGAGCAGTACTACAGTTCAGGACTTGGGGGAATCCAGCATCCTGAGCAGCAAGAGTTCCCATTACTGTTACAAGGCTGCAGTAGGCAGCAGGATTTTCTAGCCGGAAGGCACATTAAAAATAACCATAACAATAACTTACTAAGACAATGGAAATCGGCAGAAAACCCTCCTTAGGAGCAGAAGTACAGGGGTATTAGGAACCAGCTCAGCAGAGGCAATACCTGGGGGAGGGGAGCAGTGGGGGGGAGGATGGGTGGAGGAGTGGGCGCTGGAGTCAATGATTCTTCAGCACTTAAAGCCACAGTCCCCTTTCAATGGAGACCCCAAATCCACTACTTGACGAGAAGATTTCAAGTTGCAGGGAGTTACACAAATATTTACTGTCGGTATGCACCAAGGTTAGACCAAGTGCACTGGGTCAGCGAGTGGAGTTGTCAAGGTGTGCTCCACACCCCCTGGTTATCAAGTCAACTAAGCAGAAGGAGAGAAGGACTTTCATGGAGGAGTCTCCAACTTCTTTACTTTGGTCATGTGCCCATAATTTGTATAAAAATTAACAATATGCATTAAGTCAAATCAGGATTAAAATTTGAAACAAGAAAAAAAAAAGGGACAATAGTCTGGTATTCTTAAGGCTAACCAATGGATATATCTTTAAATAGACACCTTTACTATACCCACAGGCGATAAAATCCCAGAGCTACTGTCAGGCACGTAAATACAGACCCTGCTAAATATTTGATGGTGTCAAGCTTGTGCGCCTCAAGCATGGTTTTGAGGCCAGCGATCTCCGTTTCTATCTTCCTGTCTGTCTGCGTCAGGGCCCGATCTTGCTGGGCATGCAATTCCACTATTTCTGTCCTCAATTCCAGCAGCTTCCTTTCGTTCAATGAATACAATTCTTTTACTCTGCTTTTTTCTAGATTGAAGTCTAATTTTGTATCTGTTCGGACTTTGATCATTTCATCCATTACTTGTTGTTTTAACTGATGTAGTTCAAGTTTTATTTTCTCATTTTCTGCTCTGAGGGCTGAAAATTCACTCTTCTCCAAGATGATCATATCCTTTTTCACATTAGCAATCTTAGACATTATTTGCTGAAGAGTGATTTCCTGCTGCACCTTGGTGACCATGTCTTTGTAGACGATGTCCATGTTGGCCTCCATGATCTTGACCAATGCAGAGACAATGATTTCTGCTTGCTGCGTAGTAAAACCATTTTCTTCCAGCAGGCACACCAAGGCATGGGTGTCAAAGTACAGCTTCCTGTTCCCAGAACAGGTGAACTCTCCCCTCCTGTGCTCCAGCTGCAGGCACCCCGCAGACAGGCTCAGCTCTCTCCTGCAGGTAGCGAGCGCGGCCGCGGCGCGGTGGCCTAGGTGAAGGGCGCCGCCCACGCCCACGCCCGCGCGGCCCGGTGCGCCCCTCCACGCGCGGCCGCGCCCGGCCGCGGGGACGGCGAGCCCGGGGCGCGAGCGCTCCCAGTCGGCCAGAGGCCGGCGCCGGGCGGCGGCGGCCAGCCGCGGGGAGGGCACGAGCAGGAGGAGGAGCAGCGGGGACGCACGTGATGCGCCCCCGCGGGCCCCCGGGGCGCGGGGCCGCAGGACCCCCAGCCTGCCCGGCAGCGGGGAGACACAGCGGCGCGTGGGGGCTCCGCGGCCGCCAGGGATTCCGCCGAGGCCTGCGGACAGGAAGAGCAGGAGCCGCCGGCGGCTCAGGGGGCGCTTCAGCCTCTCGCCCGCCACCGAGCCACAGTCCATCCCTGAGTGGGTCACTGGCCCGGGCACACGCTCATGGCGCTCCCTCGCGGACCTGGCTCCGAGCCGGCCCTATTGACAGTTGAAAGAGCAAATAAAGGAAGCAAAAAATCATTTCAATAATGAGTTAGAGATAGTAAAAAAAAAACAGAAATTCTTGATGGTGGAAACAATAAATCAAATTAAAAACTCTATAGAATGCACAACCAATAGGATAGGACATCTAGATGACAGAACCTCAGATATTGAAGACAAAATATTTAATCTGGAAAACAAATTTGACCAAACAGAGAAGATGGTAAGAAATCATAAACAGAATCTACAAAAATTATGGGATATCATTAAAAGGACAAATTTAAGAATTATTGGGATTGAGGAAGGCTTAGATAAACAAACCAAAGGTATGAAAGATCTATTCAATGAAATAATATCAGAAAATTTCCCAAATCTGAAGAATGAAATGGAAAATCAAGTATGAGAGGTTTATAAGACTCCAAATACACAAAATTACAACAGACCCACACCAAGGCACATTATAATGAAAATACCTAACATACAAAATAAAGACAGATTTTTATAGGCTGTGAGAGAAAAGAATCAAATTACATTCAGGGGGAAACCAATATGTATATCAGCAGATATCCGTATCTGCAAAGGTCCAATGTCCCTGGCTCTAGCAGGGACCTAATGGAAAAATAAGTCTATGTGACCAATTCTCCAAAGTCACTTTTTGCCCCAACCTTGATGCCTGGGACAGCAGCTCAAAACATACATTCCTAAACTCAGGGACCACAAGTTAACAAACAGAACTGGAGCCAAACTCTTCAGACCTCTAATAGTCAGTGTAGGCAGTCATCATTAAGTTAAAGGAAAGGTTACACTGGGAGACAGTTAGTTCTGAGGGCCCCCCACCCTCTCTCAAGGCCTTGTTCCTGCCCCTCCCCCTAGGCCATTATGACATCACAAAATGTATGGGAGTCAAGGAGAGAGACTGGGCAGGGCACCACCACACTGTTGGACACTGTTCCCACACCAACATGGAGGGAGAACATTGGGGAGCAGAGGAGGCAGGAAAAACTCCATAAGACCACAAATCAGCACCAAAGTCATATCAGAAGAAGAGACAACTGAAGTGTAAGTGCTACATTCACATGAGTACTAAGGATATAAAATATCCTGTGAGTCAGGTCTCTAGACCAGAAGTACTAAGTCTTCTGCCCTGTGGTTGAGCATTACTCCCCTAGAAGTTCTTAGTTTTCTCTGGGTGCTGTGTTTAATCTCATCTCACACACCATTGCTCAGGGTCTTCTGTGTACTCAGGAAGAGTGCCCCTCTCCCACCAGTGTCCAGTCTTTTCTGGTTCCTATCCTTAATTTCCCTTCTCCATCATTGCTCAGGGTCTTCTGAATCCTGTAAGTCCCCCTCCCCCATCAGTGCTCAGTCTCCTCTGGGCAATGTGTGTTGATAACCTTCACATGCCAGTGCTCCCTCTCCAATGAGATATGTAGGCTCATAATTTCCCTAGTAAACTCTCTGGGTGAGCCCCTTTTCTGATAATGTCAGTAAATCATCTCTGACCTTACCTGCATTTCCAGGTCAAAACAACTGTGGAAACTTTTAAATATGTAGATACTTCCTCTTTGGAACGACCTCAATATGACTTTGCTGCTGCCATGCAAACAGGCTTCTCATCAATGCCTTAAAATTCAAGACAATTTTAATGGATGTCAATTCCCACAGCATTAAGGACCTCATTCCACAACTCATAGTCCACCATTTCCACACATTTGTTCAAGTAGCTTGTATCTTATGAGTGATATATCATGACCCATATTTCTGTCATCTCTCTGAGCATTAGATGGAAATCATATAAAGTATTTTCAGGATCTTCTCTGATATGTCAGTGGATGCTCTCCTTTGACAAGAGGAAAACTGTCCTAGGACATTTGGGTCAGACTTAATGAACACCTTCAAGGTACATTGTGAAATGTGACCAAGGACAATTTTTCATCATCAAGTAGGACTTTTCTAGACATTTTTAATAGCATTATTCTCACCATACTTTATTATACTGAGACACTGAAGCAAAGGACACTCTCAAAAAGGATCCAAAAACTCTGACACCTGCAGGAGAGATACCCTCTGCTTAAAGAACTCTGTCTCTTCTGAATCCTACAGCCAAGTACACCTCATCTTACTTGTCTCAGTCTTCTCTGGGTTCTTCCCTAAAACACTTCTAAACACCATTGTTGAAGGTCTTCTGAGTACTCTGGTAGAGTGCCCCTCTCCTACCAGTGCTCGGTCTTCTGTGACTTGCTCTAAATCTCACCTCCCCCACAATTGCACAGGGTCCTCTGAGTCCAGTGTGTGAACACCCCTCACCCACAAGTGCTAAGTTCCTTCTGGGTTTGTGGGTGGACTCTTCAACTAAGGTGCTCACTCTCCAATGATCTCTAGGCAACCTGTTGGCCTTAGTGAACTCTCTGAGTGAGCTCCTTTCCTGCTAAACTCAGTACAGCATGTGTGGTCTTTTCTTCATGTCCACGTCAACATAAATGTAGAAACTTTTAGAGATAAGGGTGTTTCCTATTTCCAACAAACTCAGCAGGACTTTGGAGCTGCCATGTACAAAGACTCCTCACCAATGCCTAAAAATCCAAGAAAATTTCAATGGATGTCAATTCCTAAAGCAATGAAGGCCTTGTTCTACCACTATTTTCCACCATTTCCACACCTTTGTTCAAGTGGGTGTCTTCTTATGGGTGATGTACTATGCACAGGATTTCTGACATTTTTCTAGACAGTGAATGGAACCCATATATTTAAATATTTTCTCTGATATGTCACTGGCTGTTTTCTGTGGACAAAAGAGGAAATCTCTTAGGACCTGTGGATCAGGCACAATGCACACCTTCAAGGGACAGTATGAAATGTGGTAATGAAAAACTTCCCATCAGTGTGAAGGAGTTCTTCAGAAATTTGAAAACGTACCACTCTCCCATGACCCCTGAAGTAACTGAGAACTTTTCTCTTGAAAAGGGTCTAAGGGTTATGAGTCATCTTGATGAGAAATCCTCTTCCAATTGAGGTCACTTTCCTTTGGCTCCTGTGGTCAAGCACACCTCATCTAATTTTGCTCATGTTTCTCTGTGTCCTGTCCTAAATCTCCCCTTCACCACCATTGCTCAGGTACAACTGTGTCCTATAGGTGAGTGCATGTGTCCCACCAGTGCTCCATCTACTCTGGGTCCTGCCCTAAATCTTCCCTCACCCATCATTGCTCAAAGTACTCTGAGTAATGGGGGTGAGTGTCCCTCACCCACTAGTGCTTAGACTCCACAGTGTCCTCCCGGTGATAGCCCCTCTGCTAACTTTGCTCAGTCTTCTTTGTTTTAGTCACTCATTTTACCTAATCTGTCATTACTTAGTCTTTTCTCAAAATATGTAATCAGAATTTTCTTAGTCATTTTGTTTTTATTGAAGACATAAATCCAAAAGCAAAACAATCTTAAATTGTTTCTCAATATACCAACAATTTACAAAAAGCACATAACATGTTTTCTTATACAATTTAAGAAGCCGAGAATACTTGAATTCATATGGAGCAGTTGCAAATTGATCAGATGTCTCTTTAAGGAATATGTTCGTAATATTTATTCCACTTTTGTAAATCTAAGTTACCCATGAATTTATGTATGCTACCGAGGAAAATTAAGATATCATACAACTACTTAACACTTGAAGTTACCTTTGCCTTTTTAAAAAATTCCTAGAAAGAGTAGACACATATTAATACTTTTATAGAAATCAATACTCTATTGTCTGACCACCAAGCAAAATGTGTTAGTTAATTTAAAGATATAAAAAAATGTTATCTAGGGGGCTGAGGTTGTGGCTCAATGGTAAAGGACCTGCCTAGCATGTGTGAGGCACTGGGTTCAATTCTCAGCACCACACATACAAAAATAAAATTTTTTAAAAAAGTTATCTAACTAAATTTAATTAAGTGGACTGAAAGTCATTTGGATTCACTTTGTTATAACTTTCCAAGGGCTTTTTTATTAATATGTCAATTTTGGCACCACGTACATGATATAGTGACACAACCACATATAAATGCAACATACAATATATAGTTATGCACACACATGCATAAAACTGATATAAAACAAAGTTTTTATAGCTTTTATCAGGTATTATTTTCCCAAAGAAAACATTAAAAAAAACATACAGTTATTAAAAAGACTGTCATATTCAACAATGTAAAATTAGGCATGAATTTTTATATTATGACTCAGACATGTGAAGGGCCTCTGAATTTGGTGATGTTAGGAGTAGGATCTCCTTTTTTTATCACGAAAATTGTATATTCTCCCTACTTAGATCACTTCAAAGGAGGCCTCACTTTTTTCCAGTGTATTTAAGATTTAACCCTCAATAAGATATCTGGAAACAACAGAGTGGACTAGAAGTTCGAGATAGACAAAACAAGAGTAATTGGTACAAGACCAAAAGTAAATTCACACACACACAAAAAACAAACTAAAAACAAAACAAAACACATTGAGCTCAGAAATAGAGGTTTGAAAAATTGACACATCGATAATACTGTAGTAAAGAACACAGGGATAGTATAAATTGTAATGAAGTTCACTTTTCAGTCAGCTTAAAGTCAGATCAGATATTCACAGAATTTGCAAGCCCAGCAAGTATTCAGGAGAGAGTTTAAAATGTAATAAAAACTTGTGCATAGGACATTCTTTAATTTTCCCTTAATGTACTTATCAGGAGAAGAGAAAAAAATCCACAGGGATTATGCATACCCTGACATTCCCAGGTCTGATGCACCTGATTTTTCAAGATTTTCTATTTTATTCTCTCTTCCTTTTTTAGAATTTAGGTAAAAACTTACTAAAATTGTAGAAAAGTGTAACATAAGAAAAAAGAAAGAAGTTTGCTAAGTTCTGAGAAGCTTAAAATTAAAAGTGACAACTAGTCCTCTGGTTTGTAATCAGTTTGGCACTGGTTAAAGTAGCTTATATTTCAGATGGATAGCTGAAAGATATTTAAGGAGCAAGGAAGCTACCATTTTGACAATAGGGGGTAAAATAGTCATACATATCATACTTCGAACCATTTTTTTCTTCCTTTATGTTTAACAACTCCAATTGTAAAATTATGCAATATTTTATGTTTCCCTCCAGAGGTTATTTTCTTCATTCTGAGCTGATAATTAAACCAGCTCAGGTACACAGTAAACCTAAATATTTCTTTCATAAAAGTAGTATGGAAATTCAGCAAATTTTTAATGCATTGCAGAGCAGTGGGAACCTGGTACTTTATCTGTAATACAGAGGAAAGATTAGGCATGTCCTCCACTATTCCTTCTACCTATAAACCAGACTATTTTCTGGTTTTCTCTGAATACTAATGCATGGTACAACACAAGCAGGTCTGCACAGTGGCAGATTTGTCTTCTATATGGAAACATAAAGATAGAAAGAGGCCTTTTGGATTCTCTAACTTACCAACATGTCCTAATTTCAAGCTGCATACCATGAACTGGATAATCTATGTGAAATAATTTAGACATGTTTAAAATTTGGTATTTTGAAACCAGCAGAAGTTGAAAATTTTTTTGCAGAGAGGATAATCTCACACTAAGAATGAAAGATAATACATTTTGAAACTTATTTGATTTAAGCAGGATATTTGACAAGTAGAAGCTTCATTTAAAATTGTCTCTTCAGCCCGCACAGTCACAAGACAATGGCCTATTGTTATTTTTCTCAATGTGAACTAGGAGGCAAGTCTGATATATTCAGGGTGTTATTCCCAATTGAAAGGGCAAACAATTGAACTCCCTGAAGAAAGAATGAAACAGCGTAATCTATTGTAATGAAGTGATAGTCTGTTTTAAGGAATTTTTTCTGTGAAGAAAGGATATCTTTTGAAAGTCTGAAAAACAACACTTAATTTTGAATATAGGAAAATATATTTTGGTATGTTCACAAAATGACTTCCTTTCTAATAGTTGAAAATCAGTAAAAGACTTGGAGTTTGGATACCAGAAGGTGTTTGAGGCCGTGGAAGTCCATATACACTTTCCATAGACACTTGAGAGAACAGGTATCATAACTGAGAGTCAGCTAGAGATAGAATTTGGGAGTACTCTGCACAACAGGGTTTACATTGGGAAGAGGCTATTTTGAAGAGAAGAGAGATTTCTTGCTTCTGTTGAGAACAGGGTGATATCTGTGCAGCTAACTGTCTTAATCACCAGGATGCAGGCAGTTGCGACTACACCCTCAAGAGCCAATACAGCGCAAACAGGACTGCTGGGCCCCCGTGCTTATTGAGGTTGTTAAGAGATATTTGTCTGAGGAAAGTGCAGCTGCCTAGAAACCTTATCATCAAGGATGGGGGGGCCTAACCCTGACTCATCTCCTGCATAGTTCACCTCTTCCCTCCTCCCTTCTTCCTCTAGGACTGTTCAGTTCTGGTCGGACCCAAAGAGAATCAAATAGATTGGCAGGACCCAATCAGAGGAGGACTAATGTTTAGCTGTTCAAATGTTAACCAATTAGAAAGAGCACTGTAAAACTGTTTGCCTTTCATTATAAAAGCCTGCTGAACAAGGGCTCAGGGCCTCTTAGTGTCACCGGTACCGAGTGTGCGGAGGACCAGGCTCGAGCTTGCTAATAAATGACTCTTTGTTGCTTGCATTGATCATGGTCTCTGGTGGTCTTTGTGGGGTCTCGAGCCACTGGGCACAACATATGGGGGCTCGTCTGGGATACCCCAAGCCCACCCAGACACCTTATCATAGAGTCATAAGTGACATTATTTGCCGGTGAGTAAGGCATTGCCGTATTTCTGTCTGGATTGCCTGCAGGTTCTGGTTCTGTGCTGGTAAAGTCCTGGCGGACATGCTATAGGACCCCAGCAGGGTCTCGAGAGACCTCCCCTGACCCATCTGGGCAACTCTGTTGCATCTGGGCGACTCTGTTGCATCTGGGCAGCCTTTTTGCTGCATCTGGGCAACCTTTGTGCTGCATCTGGGCAAATCTGTTGCATATGGGTGACTCTGTCACATCTGGGCTTTTGTTTTTGTCAACAAAATACCAACTAGCCAACTTTGATCTAGCGTGCTATATGTCTGTCTGTTTGTGTATTGTACCATACAGTCTTTACTCTTGTCTCATATTAAATTCTTTATTGTGTTTTTCCGATCTTAGGCTTAGGGATACTCATTGCAGGGTACTTTACAGTCCTTCTCCTTGTTCCTAAGAGATTTATTTACTCCAATCCCCCTAGGCAGAGATCTAAGCAGCTCCATTCCTCAAAAGTAGTGGGAAATAATGGTTTTTGATTTTCTGCATTCAAACCTAACCTGATTTTTCAACCAGAAAAAAAAAGGGATTAAAAAGTTCTGGGCAATACCCCGCTCCCCCCTGCCTGGCCTTGCTGTAGCCTGCATTGGAATGTAAACTGAAGCAGTCTCAGCAGGAGGGGGGGTGACCTGAGACAGAAAAAAATGTGTCCATTTTAAACTCCTGGGCTGCTACACAGAAATAACTCATTTTCTAGGATTCTTTTGTTTTGTTTTTCTTTAATGCTGTACTTCTGAGCTCATAATTTTGATCCTACATACCTAGGTTAATGATTTTTTGATCAGTTCTATTTTTATCCAACTCTAGAGTTATTTTTAAACATCTGTTACATTAATGGAGATAAACATTACAAGGCCTTTGCTTTTGTGTTATGTGTATAAGTTATTGTTTAAGGTCGTATTGTCTATGTATGTACCTGACAAAATTGACATAAATAATAAGTGTGCATAAAATTAAAATTTAAAAATGGATCCAAATACTTTTATTCATGTTATTTAAAAGGGTTCAATTTAAATTGGGTAAACTAATAAAAGTAAAATGTCTTTAGAAATAATTCGCAAGTCTCTTGGTCAAACTAATGAAATGTTGATGTTAAACAATGTCTAATATCAATTGTTTCTAGGACTTTTCTTCAACAGGAAAGAGATGGCAAATGCTGTTCAGGATACTTGTCTGTTATCTTGTTTTTTTTTTTTTTTCAAAATAAGTAAATTAAATTAAACATGTATGGGACTACTCAAATGTGTTTGTTAGCGACATCTGATTAATTTGTAACATTAAAATGCTAGTTGTTAAATAACATTAAGTACTCTTAAATCCTTAAATTCCCTGGAGTAACATACTTAAATATTATTGGTGTTTTCATAGGTTGGTAAATTAAAAAGTATTTAAAATTGCTTTGTGTCATTACTAAAAACAAGGTTATTAAGAGTTATGTCCTAACAGGTAAAACCCCAAACCGGAGGATGAGCGTTCCTTCTGCTCCCTTACCACCTCCCCCTGCTCCCCCTCCAGTTCTGCAAAGCTCCAAGGAGCTCTTAGATTTGGATTTAGAATTACCATCTTCCCTCTCACTGTGTTTCAGTTAGAGTACTATAAACAACAAAGTATTTTAACTTGTTAAAATGGAGTACTTCATCTAAATTCAGATATTTCATGAGAGCTGTTTCAGAATGTGAACAAAACGGTGTCGGCAGAAAGGAAAGATAAAATAAAATGTTCTGGGTATGGAAATATATTTAGTAAAAGGGAAAAGGAAATGTTTCTGGGTAAGAAAGTGTTTATGTGATGAAATACATGAAGGTCTAAATAAGTGCTAAGAAAGTCTGTGTGTAAGTAAAGGGCAAATGTCAACAAGTTTGCATGAAACTATGTTGGTTACAAGTATGTGAGACAATCAGTTAAAGCTGTTTAGGGTTTTTCCTAAAGTTAAATACTACTGTACTGACATAAACCAAAGTTTAATCTATATGGTAAAATGACATGGTAAAATGAAAAGGATTTGAAACAATAATTTACTCTTAACTTTGTGTCTATTATGTTTTATTCTTTAGAACAATTAGTCTTAAAAATTGGAGTGTATACAATTATGGTTAAACAACTGTTAGAGTATTGTACTAATTTACAGAATCTACATTTTTCTTTAAAAACTAAATTTTTAAAGTAAGATAAAAGTGTCAAGGTAATTGTGAAATGATCACTAGTTGTATATTAAATGTGTTCATATTTTCCAGGTATACAAGTTTTTAAAGCAGGGAATTTATCAAGCGCTGCTATTCTCCAGAATAAACTTGTCTGTAATGGAAATCTTAAACTTAAGGAGTACATTTTATTGGGGATTTACTTTTATCATTTAATATTCTATTATGGGACCTATTATCAATAAGATATATGTAAAATTGGTTACTTATTTCACTGAGATAAAAATTTAAATGTAAATGTATATCTAAGAGTTAGTGACAGCCTGATTTGTTTAAAGGTTCATATTGTAGAAGGTGAAAGCATTTTGCCACACAAAAGGAAAGTTAAAAGCTCTCTCAGCCTTTCTTTGATTCATGTTTTAGATACAATGTTAAATTGTGTTAATTATAAAGTTTATATAGACTCAGTAAACAGTATATGTAAACTACTTAATGATATTTAAGGAAGAAGCAAAGATCAACATCAGAAATAGAACACTTAAGATCTGTAAAGAGCCATGCCTTACCTGAGATAAGGCTCTGCCTCCCACCTTACTGCATGTTAGAGTGACTCCAAAATAAGTCAGACTTCAGCTTATTTAAAGTTATAGTCAAAAGATTGGTTTTTGTTGTAAAATTACTATGATCTCAAATAGGGGATATAATGTGGTTCTCAGTCAAAATTCAAGATAGCTATTATACAAGCTGAATATGTTTTTACTCTTGCTAATTTCATTTTGTAAAACTGTTACCTTTTAATGTTTTGCAGAAGTAGCTGCTTCAAGAACATACAACCTAGGTAACTTGTGATAATAGGCCATCACCTACAAAACAGATAGTACATGGTAGTACTTTAATAAAAGGGTAAATAACTGTAAAGTTATGGACATTAAAGTTAAAGCCCAGTACTCTTACTTTATGACTGGTGAGACTGGCTTGTTGGATGATTAAGATCAAACTTAGAAATCGGAATTAAATACAGAGGTCAAAAAAAAAAAGTATCTTGCCCTCAAAGTCAGCCTGAACCCAGGGAATAAGGGGACTTCTCTAAGGAGCACTGCAACTCTGGGTCACACAACCTCCTGATCAAGGAGATTGTTGAGACTAGAGGATGAAAAATCACTCAGTGCATCTGCTGCAGAAGAGGGTCATGGAAAAAGGGAGACATTCCTGATGCTTTCAAGGAAAGGCACGTCATAGAGAAGACCCTGCCTAACCAATGGCACTGGTGGAGCTAAGAAGCTGCTCTTAAGTTCTCTCAGGGTGACCCCTGTGGGAACTCAGCTGACTCTTTAACAAGACAGGAACCAGGTCAATTTGACCAAATTGATCTTAGACACCCAGCAAAACAGTTAAAACCAAAATACAGCCATTCTTGGGCATTTAAAAGAAATAATAGTTAAATGTAACTTAAGATGTAGACTTGTATTAGCCCACTAGAATAAAGACTGGAAGCTACAAATGAAAGAAAGATTCTTCAGCAAATGTGCCTGATAATTATCAAGAGAAACTGCCAGAGTCAGAAGTTTTTTAGTCAGTTTAAGGCCTGCAGACCTTCCTATGCTACAGAAGTAGACTTAATCTATGTTTGCTAGTATGATTATCTAGCCCTAAGTAACAGAAGTATAGAGATCTCTACTAAACACAGGTTATACCAATAAAGGGATATTTTACAAAAATCAGATGACATTAAGTAGCTTAACTGTATTTTCTGGGGACATCTATGACATTAAGAGTTAAATGTTGTGTTTACATTCCTGATAACCTGGACAATGTTAAAGTCCCCAAATAAAGGCCTTGTCCTCCCCAGCCTTTGCTAGGCCTAGTTATGGGAACAATATATCAGTTCTTCCACCTCCTGGTGAGAGATTGACTTCTGTCATTTTCATGATACTCAGTGGCATGTTTCAGATGCTGTAACATTTACTTGGTACTAATCTCATTTCAGTACTAATGTCTTTTTGTTCTTCTATCATGGAAGCATCCACCCCCAGATGACTTTACAACCTGCTCTTCCCCAACCAGACTTCTACCTTGGACCCCTCAATTGACCCAATTTTTTAAAAAAGGAACTCCAAACTGGTTGCCCCTCACTGCCCCCTTTCAGCTTTGAAGCAGCCAGAACGATCGGCGCCCCCTTTTCCTTACAGAAGTTGGGAGTTCCTAAGGCTAAAGGGGGGAATGAAGCCAGAATTAAGGACAGGTAGTTAGTGTAGAAATAGGGAATTGGGGCAATTTGAGGAAATGGAGCCATGAACCCATCTGCCTCTGGAAGTTGGAGACTGCCCCTGGAAAAATAAAATGTTAAGGATCTCCTAAGCTCATTGATTACCAAATTTACCTGCCTTTAAAGACTGTAAGCAAGGAGGTCTATGTGCAAACCTGGGAGAAGAGTGTTGGTTTTATGCTAATCATTCTGGAGTAGTGAGGGAATCCATGGCTAATGTCAGAGAGGGTCTCGCCAAGAGAAAGCAAGAGAGGGAGGCCCAAGAAAATTGATTTGTAGCATGGTTCAATAGGTCCCCTTGGCTTGCTACCCTAATCTCTACCCTAGTAGGCACCTTAGCTCTGCTTTTGCTTCTTTTAACTTTTGTACCCTGCATTTTAATAAGTTAATAGTTTTTGTTAAGAACCCTGTAAGCACGATCAAACTAATGGTGCAGAGACAACAATACGAGAGAATACTGGCCCCAGAAGATGAATATGTGTGATGCCCGAATGAGCATGATTCCTCATTATGAACAACTGAAGGGGGGAATGTTGAGAACAGGATGATATATGTGTGGCTAACTGTCTTAATCACCAGGATGCAGGCAGTTGCGACTGCACCCTCAAGAACCAATACAGCACAAACAGGACTGCTGGCCCCCCATGCTTATTGAGGTTGTTAAGAGATATTTGTCTGAGGAAAGTGCAGCTGCCTAGAAACCTTATCTATCAAGGACAGGGGGGACTAACCCAGACTCATCTCCTTCATAGTTCACCCCTTCCCTCCTTCCTTCTTCCTCTAGGACTGTTCAGTTCTGGTGGGACCCAATGAGAATCAAATAGATTGGCAGGACCAACCAGAGGAGGACTAATGTTTAGCTGTTCAAATGTTAACCAATTAGAAAGAGCACTGTAAAACTGTTTGCCCTTCATTATAAAAGCCTGCGGAACAAGGGCTCAGGGCCTCTTAGTGTCACCGGTTACCGAGTGCGCGGAGGACCAGGCTCGAGCTTGCTAATAAATGACTCTTTGTTGCTTGCATTGATCATGGTCTCTGGTGGTCTTTGTGGGGTCTCGAGCCACTAGGCACAACACTTCATACTCTGGTGATTAATGGGGCACTATTTATCCAAGTACCTCAGATCAGACTAAGGCAGTCTGAAGATTTTTCTAAGCTCAATATGCTCTTCTCTTAAATTCACCACTGATTATTCAATAATTAGCCATTTTGTCTAACTAATCCTCTGAGAATTGTTTCCTCCCATCTATTCAGAGATTAAATATTTAAGTCACTTTGTTCATCCAGCATAAATAAAATTATGGCATTTTTAGAGAAATGGGTGGAACTGTAGAACATTGTATTCACTGAAATATGTCATATATGCAACAAGAAATATGTATGTTTTCTCTCACGTGTGGATACAAGAGATGAAAATGAAAAATTTGATTGCATTAAAATAGAAGAAAAGGACTGGAGATATACCTAAGTTTATCGAGTGGTTGGCTTTCAATCATAAGGCCCTCGTTTCAATCTCCAGCACCACAAAAAGAAAAAATAAAATAAAAGGCCAACAATGGAAAGAAATTTTCTTGTAGCAGTGTTGCACAGAAACAATTGAATTTGCTGTGAAATTTCTACCTTTTGGGAAAATGCACAGGAATTCTGCATAAGAAATATTTCAATCATTACAAAATATTTTAATTATCAATATAGAAAAAATATTTAATAAATACAGACAGAGTAGGTCTATGCAATAAATTAATCATTGTTAATATATGATGTGACACAAATAAACCCACTGGAAAACCTTTGGCAGAATGTGTACCTTTATATGTACAACCATCAAGATGTTCTTTGAAGAAAGCCCAGAATATTTTTCCCTTGGAAGGGCCTTACCTAAAGGGAATAAATCTGGGTAATTTCCATTTGTCTAACAGACTGTGAGAGATCTAAACCCATACATTTTCTAACCTTGCAAACCAATTTACCACTGCAGTAAACAGATATTTCATGACATGGTGCATTTTATGAAATATGACTCCTGCATTATTAGCATTGGAATAAACTTCAAAAATATATATTTTTTGTAGTTCAGTGCTTTGTGACTTGGAGGGTTCTGTATGAACAAATGGAATGAACCTTCTCTGTCTGGAATAAAGACTTACATGGAAATTTGAAAAACGTGAGACTCCTAGAACTGTACTGTTCTACATTTATGAAATACAATTTTGGCCAAACATAGGTAAATTGAATTATTCTTTTGGTGAAAAGACTGAGAAGATTTTGAATGAAACCACCTGGGAAGGCAGGAGATATAAAATTGCTTTGTGCTAATGAAATAGTAACTTTGAAGCTGGGAATTCTGAGGAAAATGAATTATCAGAATGGGAACAAAAGGCAGCTATGGCAGCCTAGTAGTTCCTAGGTAAAGAAATTTACATAACTGAAAGTATTTTTCAGAGCACAAGAGAGTGGCCAAGCTCCAGAGGAGGCAAGGAAAAATTTGAGATTATAGCCTTTTCTTCAGGTAGAAATACACTCAGGGCATCTCATGCTAAATGGACACTAGGCCAAAAGATAAGGTCTGATATTTTGTTGGTACCCCAAATTGGTATCTTTCCTTAGTGATTGATGCCCTATTCAGGCTTGGTGAGAAATTGTGGATGCCTCCATATACATGTTAATATATAGATTCAAGGCATATGATTACATGAACTGTTATGTCTGATCATTTGCCAACCCACAATACTAAACATCTTCACATGTTTTTCATCTTTCAGGTCACCTTTACTGAACTGATTGAAGAAATAATTTTCTCTGGTAGGGCTGCCAAAAAATACAGAATAGTCCTGGTAATTCTGTGTGTTTCAGAAAACCTCACAGAAATTCTGTTTAAATAGTATTTCACATGCCAAAGTACTTTTAATTATCAACATAGAAAACATCTTTGGAGAATAAAAAAGTCAGAATAGCTGACTGCAATTATTACAACCATTGAGAGATTGTACAATGTGACACACACAAGTCCATCAAGGATCCTGGCAGAAAGATAAAAATGACATGTAGAGGCATTGGTTTTTCAATAAAAATAACTCGACATTATTTCCCCCAGTGTCTGTGGGGTATTAGTGTTAAGGGAACAAATATCCCTACATCAGTCCAGCAGCCCTAAATTATATATATTTTTCCCATGGTGCTGCTTCAAATACACAGTATATTTATTTTATAAAGGTCAAGATTTTTACAGTCAAGACAGGATCTGCTGATGGATCAGAGAAAATTCTTGGAGATCAGAATTTAGTTTATGACAGAACCAGTGCCCCTGAAGGGAGAACATGAAGAGCAATACCTAATGGAGCTTTGAGTGCAGAGCTGCAGGGGGTACTGCTAAAAATCAACAGGTTGTATGTCATGTCATTTTTGGAAGACCACTGACATAAAAAATTTAATCCATGAGAATATAAAAGGTCTTGAGAGCCCATCCCTCACCACAGTGTACAATACCCCTTCAATTGGAAAATTGACTTAATATCTCCCTCTGAATTTTAATTTTGCTTTAAATTGATTCCACCTCTCTCCTTATTTCTCATTTTTAAATTGGAATGATTACTTTTTGTCAATTTGTTAATGGTTTATACACATACACAAAAACATACACATACATAAATATCTTCCCTTGAGTCTCAAAAGGGTTTTTGGAATTGTACTGTTTTTCAGTACTAGGAATTGTACTCAGTGTGAAAAACCTGTGGTCATTAGGAAGTGAGAAAGAATAATCTGCTTTTGGACACTTCCTTGTTGGAGCTTCTACCTCCCGCTTAGGGACTTGTTCCTTCTAAATTTGTGCCTGAGGAGAAATATTATTGGGGAACTGTATCCCTTAACACTAGCATATAAAGAGATATATCAGATCCTTTAAGTCCCTGACATCAAGCGACCCATAACCCTCAAACCTGGAATGTGGCTACTGTGAAATGAGGTATGATGGAGAAATTCAGACTTGATCATGTAGTTCCAAAAACACATGTACTTCATTTGTAGTATTTTATAAGTCACATAAAGGTAATATTCTGGAAAGGCTGTGCTATGTTATTAATATCCATTTCAACTCTTTCTTTTTATGCTATCAATGTGAATACTAGAAATATTTAAATTACATTTATGCCTTAGGTGTTGTTTGCAGTAGATAATGTTGCTTGAAGAGGTTGATCCCATTTAAAGTTTAGTCTGTCTCCTAACAAGAACAGAAAGCAGAAAAGTTAAATAACATTTCATAGTAATTGTCATATTGTTTTCATTCATGAAAAAAATACTGGCATATGAAATCCATAAACTGAAATGACCTTGTGCATTATGTTAAATGGAAGTGTTCTGCTGGTTAGACTAGATTCCACATTTATAAGGAAATGTTGCCTTAAAATAGCAGCAGCCTGAGGCTTTGGGAAGCAATTCCCACACCTCAAAAAAAAAAAAAAAAAAAAAAAAAAAAAAAAAAAACACCTGCTAGCAAGTACATGTCATTCCGGTCTTATTTATGCCTTGATTGGATATTATTTGCTGTCACTCACAGATAATGCTCCCTGACTCGAGGGGCAGGTCCAAGGCCCTGTCCAATCAGGACCACTTAGAACTCTCCAATACTGTTTGCTGCCAGGGAGTTGGGGGTGGACTTCTGCCACCTTCCCTGTTTCCCCTGAGATCGTCATATCAGCCATTCAACTCTAGATTTCACTCTCCTACTTCAGAGTCTCAGGTTGCTCTACTGTGCAGGGGCTGAAGATCCTTAGGGACAAGAACTGGCTCCTGAGCACCAGGAAATGGTGAGTGGGCAGTGGCATCATGAGCCTGGAAATGGAGATGGCTGGAATGGCACAACTGACTGTGCAGGAACAGCAATTGGCAGACCTGTATTCTCCAGAGTCTCTGGAGTCTGCAGGCCTGAGCCCACCTGTTGGGCAGTTTACCCTCATTCCTGCTGGCCATTCAGGTGTGGAGCATATCAGTGCCAGAGACGCTCTCTCACTTCCTTATCCTTTTAGGGCATCCTCAACCCCTACCTCTAATACTATTTGGCAGGTGTGTGCCTGTGGCTCAGCAGCTACCCAGATGCTGGTGATTGACACTTGGGTACTTTGTCTTCATCAACTCTCCACATGCCATTTTCTGGCAGGAGAGGAGCTGTGGCCTATAGGAATCTTGCTTCCTCCTGATCTTGCCAATTTTCATTTTCACTTTCTTTTTCTTTCCTTTTCTTTTTATTATTTTGCTGGAAGTTGAACCTCCTGATAATTTACTACTGAGATGTATCCCTAGTAATTTTTATTTTTTTATTTTGAGACAGGGTCTTTGTTAGTTGGTGACATTGGACTTATTATGGTTTGATTTATTTAGAGTTTTCTATTGCAATTAAGTGTACAATTTTTACATACATATGGATTCATATATGGATCTATTTTATATTGTGATTCCTTAATGATTATTAAAACAGTATACTTTCATAATATACATGAATGTCAGGTAATGTTAAGTACTCCTTTTGTTCTTATAATTGAAAAATTTGTTGGCTACAATTATATGTATAATTTTGTGGATGAATTTTAGAACTTTATAATTTGTTTTCTTATTTCATTAAAAGTAAAGAATGTTGATTTTTTACTATTGCATTGTAGTTATACATAATATTTGACTTCATTTTGACATAATCATGCAAAGAATATAATTTGTTCCATTTCAGTAACCAGTAGTTCCTCTTTCCCTCTCCTCCTATGTTCGTTCCTCCTTTTTCATTTATTTATAGCTTCATAAATTACTGCTTTACAGATATATATAAATGTAGAAACTACTATGATGTATTTGAATAAAGTACTCATTTTACACAGGATATATTGTAGGTTAATTTTGGGGAAAATTGTTTTCTTTGTAAGGATTAGTTTTATCATCTACACATGAGATGAGTGAGTTTTTATGTGCTTATGACATTTGTTTTCTCAGAAATTCGACATATTTTTCTAAACATATATACATGTGAAATATCACATACATATTGCATATATATAAAACTTACACATGGTGTTTTATACTATTTCTTAAACTGGATGTACTATAAAAATGTTACTAGCTCCTAGGAACCATTTTTTCCCACAGATTATTTATTACTACCAAGATGTATATTCTCTTTAACCATGCCCCTGAAATTGTAGGATTGGTGTTTGGGTGAGAAATGTGTTCTTACATGTTATCATGGTCACAAATGCTGTAATTTCTGTTATTTTCTGTGACAGTGAGTATCATATATCTTCAATAGCAAGAATTTCCATAAATAATAATAAACTCTTGGGTTTATGAATATTCACTTATTCTAAGTCATCATCAATTTTATTTAGTTGTGTCTATGATGGGATTTTATTTTATATTTCTCTAAGTATTTTTAATATTTCTTTAGATTTTTGAATTTCTTGTGATTATTGAAATCTTAGCTATAGAGATCCCTTGTATTAATTGGCAATTCAAGGTATTTGTCTGCATTTCTTTTTTTTTGTTTGTTTCTGGCTTTAAAGATAAAAAAATGTATCCAAAAAGGCAGAAAGATTTGGATTTCAAGAAAAAAAGATTTTGTTTTCAATTAATAAAATAGAATATGTACACTTTTATTCCCCTGGGTTTGCATTGTAGGTCTCTTTTATGTTTTGTATTTGGAGGTTATTTCAAATAAAATTAGAGGGCTTGTCTTTGGAAATTCTAACAGGAAATGTAAATAAGGAAAATCTCACTTCCCTATTGCTTCAGGAAAATGAATATTTAATCAAAATCATTGGTTAAGTAAATTGATGAATGACATTCACTAAAACACCCACTCTTCTTTCTTGAAGATTTTTTAAAAATGATATTGACAGTGAATAATTCATTCTCTTATCTGGATTTTTGACTTCATTACAAAATATATAGAATAAGATTTGGCAAATCCTAAAAATATGCATCATAATTTATTGTTTTCTGAATGATATGTTATAAAGATAGCAATGGAAGGACATATTTTTAGAAAGAGTTACATATTTTTTCTTGAAAATTTTTTATGAACCTTTTAAATTTATTTCTTTTCTGAGTCATACTCAGACACTGGGTCTGTGATGTGCTTTTCTGTACCCTATAATCTCCAAACAATTACCTCATAAGGAATCTAAGTTGATAGCTCACTTTTTAAATAGTTACTTAACAAGAAAGAGGGAAAATTTTGTTTTGCTCCTGGGATGTCTTGTTTGAGTACTTTATTCAAAATGGAGAGAAAATAATATTTCTTCACATACATCCTCTACATCAGGAGCAAATCAACCACTGAGGAGCTTTGAAGGGATTTCATATAGTTCTGTCTCTGGGTGGTTCTCTTTGCAGCTGAGTTGATATTTAATATCCAGAAACATGTTTTTTTCTCATCTCTAAAATGGTAATAATTTTAGAGGACACAGTTGTATCATACTTGTCATGTAGACTAGTAACACAAATATGTGCTGTGGCCACAGCTGACAAATCACCTGGAAAATGCTGTGCCAATAATTGTTTATGTGCCACTCACATAAATTTTCTTTCAAAAACTTGTAAAAACCTTTTCACTGTAGGCACCAATGACATCCACATTGCCAACATTAAAAGTTGAGTCTTCCTGTCTAAATTCCAAATTCCTATTCTCTGGTGCTTCAAGGTGGTATAACTAATTGTTTCCTTGAACTGCTTTTGCTGTGTCTCCCTTATAAAAGAGTTGTCTGTTTCATGCTTCTATCACCCACATTCAGTTATGTTTAGAAAATGACATAGAAACCTGTATTCTTTGCTTTTTTGTAAAGGAGGGTGGACATTGTTTCTGGTTGGTGTCATTCCTTTTTATAAACTAAACCAGGATATCCACAGGTCTGAGAAAAGCTACCCCATAAACAATCAAGTATATAAAAGGGTTTTGTTTATATGTAATATATGTGCCTATTATATAAATACATACAGGTTAAGGCTAGTCTCTTACCTGATTTTTTTTTATGTGAGGAACACAATATCTTACCCCTATTTTTTCTCAGATACAAAAAAATAGGAGAGACACTGCCCTGAGTGAAAGCAATGAGCTTTAAGCAGAAAGCTTTCAGAGTTAGGTTTTCTCCCTCCAAATGCTGGCCATGGTCCATTCCATTCCAGATACCAGAAAAAAAAGGAAAATACATTGAAAATTATGTATATGCACACACACACACACACACACACACACACACACACACACACTCAGAAATCCTGCTTTTTTGAATAAGTGCCACTATCCAAATTCTAAAATAATAAGAAATGTATGAGTCATGTGATGTAGTAAATGTGTTTGGACTTTAAATTATACACAATTTTTTTATAATCTGGATTGAACCCAGAGTCAGTTAACCACTGAACCACACACCCAGCACTTTTTAAATATTTTATCTAATGACAGGTTCTTGCTAAGTTGCTGAGGCTGGCTTTGAAATTGCAATCTGACTATCTCAACCTTACAACCTGCTGGGATTACATGTGTGTGCCACCATGCCTGGCAAGAAAATTTATCTTCATTTCACTTGCTTATTTATGGGCTTCAATAATAGGAAGAAAAATATCATGGACTCGAAATTATTTCTAAGACCAAATTGCAAAATAAGGTATTGATCTTTAATCCTGAATCCTCACTGACCAGTGAAGTGGAGAATATGTCAGCAGTAGACTCCAGAAGTTCTGTCCTGTTTCTGAAGAATATCTTCAACCACTTCTTGTAGTTCTATCTGAGCACATATATGCCAGTATTCCAGAACATTCCCAGCTTGTGAAGTGAATTGTGGAGAAGGATGATCATCAGAATCACGACTCCATGTATTGTTTTCTGGCATAAGGAGGGCTATGATTTGTGTCTGTAGGTGTCTCAGATGTTCTTTCTTCCTGAACTTGTTTTTTTTTTTTTTTTTTTTTTTTTTTGTGGGATGGTGCTACTGCATTTTTGCATTTTAAACCAAGAGGTCCATTACCACTAAGCTACATATCCCTGGTACTTTTTATTTCTTATTTGGAACAGATGCTGAGTCTGGTCTTGAACTTGTGCTGAGTCTCATGAATTCCTAGGATTACCAGTGTGTACTACCCTGGCTGAATCCTCCTGATTGTTCTAAGTAAATGGAAAGCAAAGTGTGAAATACAGAACCCTGTCTCCCAGCCCATGCCTTTATATATATGTCAATAAAATCCTAAAATTCCACCTCCCTGTCCATATTCCCAATGACAACTTCTTCTCTGATCAGTATTATCAATAATTTTCCCCTATTACATTTCAAATGAGTACAGTATTTTAATTAATTAATTAATTTACAAAGAACTGGGCAGAACTTTATAAATATTTTTTTTTTTTCCTGGCTGAGTGCAATGACTTATGCCTATACTCACAGAAACTCAGTTGGCTAAGGCATGAAGATTGCAATTTCAATGTCAACATCAGGAATTAAAATTGAGCATAGGCAACTTGGGAAGACTTTTCTCAAAATTTTAAACCTTGGACTTGGCATGCAGCTAAGATTTAACATGCTCATGTGACAAATCCCCAGTACCATAGAAAAAGTCAAAAACAAAGGCTTTTTATTGTCATTATGTATGAGTATTTCACATGATAGAAATTAGAGAAAAATCACTTGAACTTTGCAAAAATATGTGCTTGTACTTCCTTTGTCTCCAAGGCCAGACACATTGTCACATGACTTTGTGTTGAGAAGTCCCCTAATGGAATTTATGTCAGAAGGTTCTCCTTACCCTCTCAGGTATTTTCCTGGTACTATGTTTCAGAACTGATATGAGAATCTCACAGTTGACACACCTAAAGTCTCTTGAGAGTCTAGTGAATATCAATACTTGGATCTTATCTTGTAAGAGAGCAAACTAAATTTAGGGGCTCTAGTTTTTCAGGGAAGTAGTTGAGTGCCCTAAAATCTGGGAGAAATCTCCTGGTTTGCCCTTCATCAAAGGTCACTTCAGCTGTTCCCTAACCTTGGCTGCTGTAAATACTGCTATAGTGAGGAAAATAATGCAACCATTTATTTAACATACCGATTTTAAATATTTGAGAATACACCCAGAATTGTAATTATTGTGTTAATTTTTAAAGAGCATTCAACTTTCAAGGCTTTTTAAAAAATTGGCTTTACTGAAATTATATTCTAGCACAGTTTGAAAGTGTTTATTTTGTCCATATCCACATAATTGGAATACTAGCTATTGTTCCATTTTTTGATAGTAGCTGAACTCAGGCTGCAGCCATGAAGTTCTCATAGTTGAGTGGTACACTAAATTTATGCTAAAAGTTAGAATTCAGGCTGCCTTTTACTCATTGAAAGAAGGTGATGTGAATCTATTTTAGAAATAAGCAGGAGTCTGCACTTTTACCCCTTTTTCTTCACTCCTGGTGGAGATTACAGCCCATAAAAATTCTTGAATGCCAAAATGGAGCCACATTTTTTGATATAGAGAAATTTGCAACTATATATTTGTCATTTCTCCCAATTTCTGGTAGATTAGAATGTAGTATATTGAATGGAAAAAGTTGAATTTTGGGCAAATTCCTTACAGAAAGAATTGGTTAGCCCTAGAGTTATTATTTAGGTGTGCTGATGAAGAGGGCTCATGATGTACTTCACTACCAATTTGGCTGCCAGTTGTAGACTGCATTTCCCTTGTTCACTCTTTGATGCTGGATAGGTAGAAACTCAAATATTAGCAACATCATTTCACAGATTATGCTGGCAAATGTCTTTTAAGGAAAAGTGGAACCTTTAACATTTAACTCCTCTTCTTCCCTGGTCCCATGAAATAAAACCCATGGTTATTGCATTTTCATAGAAAAACACTCTTTTTCTCTGATCTTGATAATTATGTATGTCTAGTCTCTTTCTCTGTGTGTACCAGTTATATTAAAATTCTAACTACAAATGATTTAGAGTTAAATGTGCTATATTTATGACCCAAAGTGTCTTCCTATACTCAGGGTAACAGTGGATTTAAGCATCCTGTCCCAGTTATAAGGATCATTAAGAAATTCTAATGTCTTAGTAAAACCCAACTTTTGCAACTGATCTGATGGTAGTTTTTTTATATGTTTCTAATTAATTTATAAATTTAAGGGGGATTCACAACAGGAGTAGATATTTATTTGGTGTATTCATGAGTGAATTGAGTCAGGAAGTTTATATTCTGCTATATTTTTATAATCATCCCTCTTAATATCTGCTTTCTGTTGGGCAGTGCTGAGGTACAATTCCAGTGTTACACACATTCTGCACATAATCCCAACCAGTGTTCTCAGCTGCTAGTTCTAATATCTACTGTTAGGCTATATTATATTATGTATTCACATTAAATAATTTTTTCATATAATTGATTTTATATAGATAAATTAAATTATAGATTTATTGCACTTAATAATAAAAACAATGTTTACATACATATGGATTTACCTATGTAATTTTCTCTATTGTGAATTCTTGATCTATAGCTTATCACAATACTATAATTTTATAACATATACTAGTGTCAGGTAATGATAGCTGGTAATTTTGCTTTTACATTTCATAGAGTTCCTGGCTAATTATATACATATGTATAATCTTCCAGGACAATTTTAGATGTTTTTACTTTGTTCCCTTATTAAATTTTGCTGGGATATTGTTATAGATTGGCTTGGGGAAAATAGTCAATTTTTTAATGAAAGTTTTACCATCTATACATAGAATGTGCAATTGGATCATTGATGTACTTATGTGTATTTGTATTTTCTCAAATTCTGCATGTTTTCAAATATGCTTTCATATGAAACACAACATTCATGTGACATATTTATAAATTATTCTTGGTGTTTTTAATATTTGTAAAACTGGATATAACAGAAACTGTTTCTGGTTCCTGGAACCATTATTTTCCACAGTTTAGTAATTCTCTTTCTAAATGTACATCCCCTTTAATAATGACCCTGGGTTTTAACTCTGTAGGAACATTATTATGTTCTCATATAGCTAAGAGTGTAGTTTCACTCTCTGTGATTGGTGGTGGGGTATGCACATGTTTGTTTTAATAAGTACAGTTTCTGAACATGGAGAATAACAGCTTAAACTATATTTTCTCTTTATGAGAATGCCTTTATTGCACATGATTATCAATATTACTTAATTTTGTGTACATAATGTGGTTTTATTTTGCATTACCTAATTTCTAAAGATGTTTAGTTTTTCATGATTATGGAAAAACATAATGTTCAACTGTTCAACTCATTAAATTTGTCTAAAAAATGTTACCCTGAATTTACCAATCATCAGTGGAGAGCTGAACCAGGAGTCATGTTGATAGTACACTACAGCTATGCTAATTGGTAGTGGAAACCCAGAACAGGGAGATTATGACTAGACCTGCATAAACCTATCTAAGCCTAACAAAGACTTAACTGAGCTTAATAAACACAGGGAAAATAAGAAAATGAGAGCATTTTTGCACTACTATACTCCAGATTGAAGGTTACACAGAAGCCAACTCTCTTCAATGCTGTGAGTCCTGTGGCTCAAAGGAACTCATGAGGCCAGCTACATTGGATCAAAATGATGTTATGATTGGTGTCAGGAAACTTGACCATCTGATTGCCTGCCTGACTGTTCCTTGGCACTACCAAGACAACAACACCCACTTTTCCCTTTCACCCACCTAGTTTGGCACCTGCTGAATCACTGGCATCAACCCACTGCAGTATCCCTCCTGTTCCTGGCACTGCCAATTGTCTGACATACAAGTGGTTCTGGCCTTCCTTACCTAATTGGTTTCTGTAATCACAATGTTTCTGGGCCCATGGAAACCATGGACCTTGTCTGCCAACACCTTCAGCCTCACACCCTGCCTACCACTTGACCTACTAAATGTGCAGCTTCACTGTTTTGTCCTTAGTCCAGCTTGCCAGATGGCAACATCCCTGCCAGGCCAACCTAAAACTACATTGCTATCTGGCCCACAGCCTGTCCCAACCAGACCACTATTTTACCACCTGACCTTTCCAGTCTATCACAGATTGACATTTACCAAGCTTTAGATGAATATTGTCTCAACAATGCAAGCAACTGACCACAAATTAAAGCAACAAGAACCTCACTAATACTAAGTCCTTACAACCAGGAATTCCACAGATGGGAACTGCTGTCAAAGGGGAGAACACACTGGTAATGGATAGACAGCTCTTACCATTCCACCCCTTACCAATCTCAAAAGAAGGGAAGTTTAGAAATCTTAGAACCCCACTGGAAACTTGGTGAACAAAACACTAAACAGGAAGAACTCAACAGGTTATGCCCATACACCCACATTCAGTTCACACCTCAGGAAGAAACAAAATCAGTTGGGAACAGACAGCAAACACATATGCTCACTCTTTGTCAAACATAGTCAAAATGACTGCATAATTTCTTAACTTTTTATTCAGATTGTACATTTTTTTTTCTTGGTTATGATTTGTGTTGTTTTGGGTGTTTTGTTTTACTTCAATTTGTACTAATTTGTTCAAGAACACCTATACATATAAGATTTGTTTTTCTTTCCTAATTTCTAGCCTTTCTGTTGAAGGTGATTATTTTTCATGATCAGTTTTTTGAATGTCAAGGTTTTGATTAGCATAGCTTAATTTTGTTCTGTATTCTTTTTTTCAGCACTGTATTCTATATTTCCCTTTTCTCCCCTTCCCTATTCTATTGTGAACAACCAAATTCTATCCTCACTCTGCTTTATATTCTTTCTTCTATTTTTCTCCCTCTTCCTCCTTAACACATCCTATGTTACCACTGCATCTGCCCTATTTACCCTTTAAAATTGCAAACATTTTCTACCTTTTTATCCCTGCTCTCCTCATACTGAATTCTATCCTTAACAACTCTTAATGTTACTTGATGTATGTAATGTCCTCCCCTACCACCAATTACATAGCATTAATTAATATGGCAGAAATCATAAACAACACCTATTGTTTGGATTTGTGCCGGGCACAATTTATGAATACTGAAGGAAATTGCTGATACTTCTATATCTGCATATTATACCAAGTAACACTGTATATTTCAAAATGGAATGAAGTACCTAATGTACTGCTATATATTGTTGGCATAGGTTTTTGCTATCATTTACCTTTGTCCCCATATTAAAAGGTGCTTATAACATAGAGGGACACTGTAAACTCATAAGTTAGAAACTCTACTGCTTTATATCCATCCAGATAGTTGGGTGAACACTCAAACAATATGAGAAACGAATGGAACAAACCATACCAAACAACATAGAATACCTCAACAACAGATTCCATTGACATAACAAGGGAGGAAATGTCAGAGGTGATATATAGAAAGTGTACTGTTTAACTGATCTATGAGGTAAAAGATGACAAAATAAATCAAAGCAGAGAGAAAATTCAAGGTGAAAGGTAAATTCAATTAGGAAATATAGATCTTTTGGAAGAATTAATTGGAAATTCTCAACATGAAAGTATTCATAAATCAAATTAAAAATCCAATGGAAAGCATCACCAACAGATGAGACCACAAGAAGATAGATTTTTGAGGACTTGAAGACAAACTATATAATCTTAAAAAAAAGAGCACTACAGATAAATAATTTTAAGGGACTATGAACAGAAATTTTAAGATGAAGGTTCTGAAATATAAACTAAATAATGCACAATATTAACAGTAAAATAATATCAGGAAACTATGGGTGGTTTATTAACTCAAGTAATGCTCAAATATAAAAAGAATTGTAAATTGCATGTATGATGAAATTACTATTGTGCTCTCTGTTACTGTGTATATTGAGCACGTTATCTGAAGCACATACAACTATAGTGGCACTATGAAGCTTGTGGGTAAGTGTGTAGAAATATAGAAAGATATTACCTGCTTACAGTCCCTCTTCCGACTCAGAGCCTGTGGGACACCCAACTCTTCCCTGCATGTACTACAGAGCTGTCATTGGAAACTCAGGCTAGAAAGCTCATAGAGATGATTCTAGCTGCCCTGACTCAGGAGAGGTGCTATGCATAAAGAATGGTGCTGAATTTTGAAGATTCCAAGTCATATTAATGTTTTATTTCCCTAAATATTCAGGCTTAAATTAGATATTCATATGGGAGTAAATGGCTCAAAGTTGCTTAGGCATTGAGCCCTGACCCTGACCTCAGAGAGTTTACATCACCGGGAAATTATTAACAAGTTAATACTTTGTTGTTCCTCTAGCAATGCAATTGAATTCAAGGTCAGTAGACCATGCTTCCAACCATTGTCACAGTTCTCTGTGCCTTCTTTTTCTTTCTCCCTGCTGCTCACACCCCCATAGGACTCCACCAGGGAGTTCTTTCATCAGCACTATTTAAGGTCATATGTACACATGCTGCTTGTTAGCACTAGAATGAAATTAGAGTCATGATTTTCTTACTGTCATTGCTTCTTTTTGGGACTGCTACTTGAACTGGTCAGAAAATCCTAGGAGAGCGAGCCCTGTGTTCCATGGTCAAGAGTCTTTGTTAGCTTTCAGCATAACACCTGATTTGATGTACCTTATAGGGATGGCTTCATTAAATTAACATCAAAAATCCAAGAGTGTACTAGCCTCAAGTTTTGACTCCCAAAGGAACATGGTATGCCATGGCTGGGAGACTCTTGGGTGTATTTGTTTCCAGTCTAAACTTGGCTTCACTAGAAAAATGGTCATTAGGAAAATGACCTTCACTAAGAAAATGGCCTCTCTCTCTCATCAAAACCTGAAGACTAGACCTGTATTCTTTCAGTCTACATTTCATGGGGAAAATTGTGGCTCCTGGCTCCACCATGTTGCATTTTCTCTTCTGCTCCTGGCTCCCTTTCCTTTTCTCATTCCCCTGCATTTTAGACAACTGTGTACTGGGCTTTAATTGAATCCTGGTCATGTGCCATAAGTTTCCTGGTCAATCCTTCAAGAGAATCATTGTTCCCATTTCATAAATGAAGCAAATCTTGTTACTAAATTACCTGTATGCTATTACTGAAAAGCAAAAAGAAAAAATTACTGGAAAGGAACATAGAATCAAATTGATGTTATCATTCCCTGATGATAAAATCTCTTTAGGTACATTATCATATATCTGAATCCGTACCACAGTGCAGGTTACCAAAATTGTCACAGACTGAGTGGAAAGCAGACATTCTGGGTGATACACGGAGGAGCAGAGAGAACTACACAAACCATCTCCATTCAACAAATTTGTAGAGATTCTAGTAAGCAGGGAGTCTCAAGGTCTCCCACATTTAACTATGGCAAAAAGAAGGATGCATTTTAGTTGATTAGTGAATGTCTTTATGTATTTATTTATTGGCACATCTATGGATTTTTTTCACACAGTTACAAAAGTATGGAATTGGCTTTCCCAGACTCACAGTGAAAGTAAAATACATTTTACATAAAGAGGGAGACCATTGAGCTCATTTTAACAATGGGTATTCTCTGTATCATGTGACTTTTAGCATCATAGAAACCTGGGGAGCAAGATGGCACAGAGTTTCTGTTTGAAACAAGTGAACTCTGTTTACATGAAGACAAACAGTCCAGGGTGAGTAGTTCAAGAAGATTTTTTCCCTTGAAAATCACAGTGTTTAAGTGTGATTAAGGATGCACATGTGGTCAGTGCCTTTGTGGGTTTTGTAGAGGCAGGTGAGTGACCACTGAGTGATATCCAGGTGATAAGCCTGGAACTTGTATGTGCAAAAATGTTGACCAAGGTTTGTGCAATGCTGCCATCATGTGACCTCTGGAAATATTTCTCACCAGCGAACTAGTGAGCCCAGAATTACAGCTTGTTTTACACCATTCTGAGATCTCTAACAAGTATATTCTGGAATTATTGTGATTTTCTGGCTCCAGCCTGGATGCAGGCTCAAGATATAGATTAAACTCACTTGGATGAAAACAGAGTTCTAATGTTGCCATCCAGATAAAAATCTTCTCCAGGGCACCTCCCAGACCTGCTATGAACCTCCACAGAAGTGGGCAATAGTGCATTGACAAATTCCCAAGGGGCTGAAAGTCCATCCTTGTTTATATAATTTTGGATTGTTAATGAGATGACAAATCAGAACTCCAAAGGAAACTTTTGATCAGTTTTATTATAGAAAGAGGCCCAGGTAATTAAACTTTGAAGAAGTGATGGTTTATTAGCACTATAACCCAACAGAATGTCGAAGTGTGGCATCCACATTTTAGAGACATTTTTTGTTTACCTCATGTTAATAAAGATCTACAAGACAGCAAGGTATTTTTTGATGAGTCCAAAGCTTCCAATGTTCTAGGTACAAAAATGTTCAGAGTGGGAGCATTTTTAGATACTGACTCAGCCCTCACACCAGACACATATCATCACTTATCATGAGGCACCCACAGGTAAAAGAGAACAGCCCAGATAAGACCAATCCAGGCAAGTCCTAATCTGGGATCATATCTGAGAAATCCTTTTACATTTACCTTCTGTGTCTGTGTGTAAGGTGTATGATTGGCAGGGGATCTGCAATCATAGAAGCAGGATATTCTATGTAGAATCTGTGACAGAACTTTCCTGTTTGTGTCACTGAACATGGATGGTAGGGTGGATATTTAAGTACTGGATACTACTTTTTTCTACTCAAATGTATATCCAAAGAGTTTATTCTATAAAACAGCATCACCCAAGTATGGAGGCCTATGCATATATCTATAAATAAATAATCTGGATATAAAAATATTCATTAGGGAGTGTCCCATGTGGAATCAGCCAGGATGGTCAGAGTTTATTTCTGTCCTATATGTAAGACAATCTGTTCATAGAGTTTCATGTAGATATTCATGGAGTTACTTCTTAATTCTGTCTCCTTTAGGAAAAAGCAAATGAACCAAGAAAGCAATACTGATATCTTCAGTCTAAGATTAGATGAGACATCTGGAGAATGGTCTAAACAGGCAGGAATTGGAACTTGTCAGAATAGATCCAGTACAAATACCCAAGTATGGGGATCGCCCTAAAACTTTTCCAGGAATTTACCACTTGAATAATCTACATTCCCATTCCCAAAGAAATGTAGACTGTATTACTCTCTCTGACAAATTAATAGGTGTAAATCTACATAAGTGTAGAAATAGTAGAACATAATTTTCCATTATTTTCAATGTTTACGGGGCATTGAATATTTATTTTCTCTTGCTACTCTTTTGCTTTAGCTATCTGCCCTGGAAGCCCATGTCCTTGTCATCTCCACTGTACATCTAGTTATTTTAGAAGACTCAAAAACCTAACCTTTCCCAAGAAAGTATTTCAAACAAAGAGGAGAAAGTTTAAACAAACTAATGAGGTAGGAGTAGTCCACTGGTTTTTTTATGATTTTACCATGCCAAAAAATAAAGCTCTATAACCCCATCTCTATAGCTTCTCTTATCCAGGATTGTCTGGGCATTGGCATTTAAAAAATCTACTTTTTCTTGTTACTCTCTTGTCCATGGTCTAAGGTTGGATAGAGCTTAACCATTTTATGACATATCATTTTACTTCAGAAGTATATATTACCTTTGCCTCATGAGCACTCATATTATTCACATGCCTAAACACAATATGTCAATGCTTTCTTTTGGAAATCCATGTTCCAATTATCTGTTATTTCATGATACTGCCAATATTATATGTTTCTCCTTGGCCTCCTTTTGCTCTATGCCCTCAATAAAAAATTTCTACCTCCTAACTCTATAGCCCATGTCCCACTTTGGTTTGAAAACATAGGGTTTGGTCATTTACATTCCTCTAGGTCAGCCTGTTCTATAATTAATAAACCCTGATTTAACTTCCCACATATTTGACATCAACCTATATTTTGATATGTAAATGGGTGTTTAAATAAAATCTAGCTGCTGTTTACCCTTGATGTAAACTGAATCAGATTCCCTGAATTATGAAATGGGAGCCCCAAGGTGATACATGTATAATAGAATGTTCTGTTTGTATTATGCTATGTAATACACAGAACTGGATTTCATATACATATATCACAAATCCTGCTGTTTTGAATAATTGTCCCTTTCCATGTCTGATGA
>NW_027632548.1:0-15234 GCF_902686455.1 Sciurus vulgaris | reverse complement strand
CTTCATGGCCTATTGTTTGCATACATGAAATTCAAACTTATTTGGCAATTTGGGGTTAGACATAATGGCCAACATGTAATATCTCTTTCCTTCTGTGGACCTGATTTCACAATTAATAAGCAGGTGGACTGGGACTCAGGATGAACTGTGTCTGATTCCAAAATCAAATCATCTGCACTAATCACAAAACTCTTGAAATATTCCTTATTCTCATCAGACTTGGAAAGGGACAATTATTCAAAACAGCAGGATTTGTGATATATGTATATGAAATCCAGTTCTGTGTATTACATAGCATAATACAAACAGAACATTCTATTATACATGTATCACCTTGAGGCTCCCATTTCATAATTCAGGGAATCTGATTCAGTTTACATCAAGGGTAAACAGCAGCTAGATTTTATTTAAACACCCATTTACATATCAAAATATAAGTTGATGTCAAATATGTGGGAAGTTAAATCAGGGTTTATTAATTATAGAACAGGCTGACCTAGAGGAATGTAAATGACCAAACCCTATGTTTTCAAACCAAAGTGGGACATGGGCTATAGAGTTAGGAGGTAGAAATTTTTTATTGAGGGCATAGAGCAAAAGGAGGCCAAGGAGAAACATATAATATTGGGAGTATCATGAAATAACAGATAACTGGAACATGGATTTCCAAAAGAAAGCATTGACATATTGTGTTTAGGCATGTGAATAATATGAGTGCTCATGAGGCAAAGGTAATATATACTTCTGAAGTAAAATGATATGTCATAAAATGGTTAAGCTCTATCCAACCTTAGACCATGGACAAGAGAGTAACAAGAAAAAGTAGATTTTTTAAATGCCAATGCCCAGACAATCCTGGATAAGAGAAGCTATAGAGATGGGGTTATAGAGCTTTATTTTTTGGCATGGTAAAATCATAAAAAAACCAGTGGACTACTCCTACCTCATTAGTTTGTTTAAACTTTCTCCTCTTTGTTTGAAATACTTTCTTGGGAAAGGTTAGGTTTTTGAGTCTTCTAAAATAACTAGATGTACAGTGGAGATGACAAGGACATGGGCTTCCAGGGCAGATAGCTAAAGCAAAAGAGTAGCAAGAGAAAATAAATATTCAATGCCCCATAAACATTGAAAATAATGGAAAATTATGTTCTACTATTTCTACACTTATGTAGATTTACACCTATTAATTTGTCAGAGAGAGTAATACAGTCTACATTTCTTTGGGAATGGGAATGTAGATTATTCAAGTGGTAAATTCCTGGAAAAGTTTTAGGGCGATCCCCATACTTGGGTATTTGTACTGGATCTATTCTGACAAGTTCCAATTCCTGCCTGTTTAGACCATTCTCCAGATGTCTCATCTAATCTTAGACTGAAGATATCAGTATTGTTTTCTTGGTTCATTTGCTTTTTCCTAAAGGAGACAGAATTAAGAAGTAACTCCATGAATATCTACATGAAACTCTATGAACAGATTGTCTTACATATAGGACAGAAATAAACTCTGACCATCCTGGCTGATTCCACATGGGACACTCCCTAATGAATATTTTTATATCCAGATTATTTATTTATAGATATATGCATAGGCCTCCATACTTGGGTGACGCTGTTTTATAGAATAAACTCTTTGGATATACATTTGAGTAGAAAAATGTAGTATCCAGTACTTAAATATCCACCCTACCATCCATGTTCAGTGACACAAACAGGAAAGTTCTGTCACAGATTCTACATAGAATATCCTGCTTCTATGATTGCAGATCCCCTGCCAATCATACACCTTACACACAGACACAGAAGGTAAATGTAAAAGGATTTCTCAGATATGATCCCAGATTAGGACTTGCCTGGATTGGTCTTATCTGGGCTGTTCTCTTTTACCTGTGGGTGCCTCATGATAAGTGATGATATGTGTCTTGTGTGAGGGCTGAGTCAGTATCTAAAAGTGCTCCCACTCTGAACATTTTTGTACCTAGAACATTGGAAGCTTTGGACTCATCAAAAAATACCTTGCTGTCTTGTAGATCTTTATTAACATGAGGTAAACAAAAAATGTCTCTAAAATGTGGACGCCACACTTCGACATTCTATTGGGTTATAGTGCTAATAAACCATCACTTCTTCAAAGTTTAATTACCTGGGCCTCTTTCTATAATAAAACTGATCAAAAGTTTCCTTTGGAGTTCTGATTTGTCATCTCATTAACAATCCAAAATTATATAAACAAGGATGGACTTTCAGCCCCTTGGGAATTTGTCAATGCACTATTGCCCACTTCTGTGGAGGTTCATAGCAGGTCTGGGAGGTGCCCTGGAGAAGAATTTTATCTGGATGGCAACATTAGAACTCTGTTTTCATCCAAGTGAGTTTAATCTATATCTTGAGCCTGCATCCAGGCTGGAGCCAGAAAATCACAATAATTCCAGAATATACTTGTTAGAGTTCTCAGAATGGTGTAAAACAAGCTGTAATTCTGGGCTCACTAGTTTGCTGGTGAGAAATATTTCCAGAGGTCACATGATGGCAGCATTGCACAAACCTTGGTCAACATTTTTGCACATACAAGTTCCAGGCTTATCACCTGGATATCACTCAGTGGTCACTCACCTGCCTCTACAAAACCCACAAAGGCACTGACCACATGTGCATCCTTAATCACACTTAAACACTGTGATTTTCAAGGGAAAAAATCTTCTTGAACTACTCACCCTGGACTGTTTGTCTTGATGTAAACAGAGTTCACTTGTTTCAAACAGAAACTCTGTGCCATCTTGCTCCCCAGGTTTCTATGATGCTAAAAGTCACATGATACAGAGAATACCCATTGTTAAAATGAGCTCAATGGTCTCCCTCTTTATGTAAAATGTATTTTACTTTCACTGTGAGTCTGGGAAAGCCAATTCCATACTTTTGTAACTGTGTGAAAAAAATCCATAGATGTGCCAATAAATAAATACATAAAGACATTCACTAATCAACTAAAATGCATCCTTCTTTTTGCCATAGTTAAATGTGGGAGACCTTGAGACTCCCTGCTTACTAGAATCTCTACAAATTTGTTGAATGGAGATGGTTTGTGTAGTTCTCTCTGCTCCTCCGTGTATCACCCAGAATGTCTGCTTTCCACTCAGTCTGTGACAATTTTGGTAACCTGCACTGTGGTACGGATTCAGATATATGATAATGTACCTAAAGAGATTTTATCATCAGGGAATGATAACATCAATTTGATTCTATGTTCCTTTCCAGTAATTTTTTTCTTTTTGCTTTTCAGTAATAGCATACAGGTAATTTAGTAACAAGATTTGTTTCATTTATGAAATGGGAAAAATGATTCTCTTGAAGGATTGACCAGGAAACTTATGGCACATGACCAGGATTCAATTAAAGCCCAGTACACAGTTGTCTAAAATGCAGGGGAATGAGAAAAGGAAAGGGAGCCAGAAGCAGAAGAGAAAATGTAACATGGTGGAGCCAGGAGCCACAATTTTCCCCATGAAATGTAGACTGAAAGAATACAGGTCTAGTCTTCAGGTTTTGATGAGAGAGAGAGGCCATTTTCTTAGCGAAGGTCATTTTCCTAATGACCATTTTTCTAGTGAAGCCAAGTTTAGACTGGAAACAAATACACCCAAGACTCTCCCAGCCATGGCATACCATGCTCCTTTGGGAGTCAAAACTTGAGGCTAGTACACTCTTGGATTTTTGATGTTAATTTAATGAAGCCATCCCTATAAGGTACATCAAATCAGGTGTTATGCTGAAAGCTAACAAAGACTCTTGACCATGGAACACAGGGCTCACTCTTCTAGGATTTTCTGACCAGTTCAAGTAGCAGTCCCAAAAAGAAGCAATGACAGTAAGAAAATCATGACTCTAATTTCATTCTAGTGCTAACAAGCAGCATGTGTACATATGACCTTAAATAGTGCTGATGAAAGAACTCCCTGGTGGAGCCCTATGGGGCTGTGAGCAGCAGGGAGAAAGAAAAAGAAGGCACAGAGAACTGTGACAATGGTTGGAAGCATGGTCTACTGACCTTGAATTCAATTGCATTGCTAGAGGAACAACAAAGTATTAACTTGTTAATAATTTCCCGGTGATGTAAACTCTCTGAGGTCAGGGTCAGGGCTCAATGCCTAAGCAACTTTGAGCCATTTACTCCCATATGAATATCTAATTTAAGCCTGAATATTTAGGGAAATAAAACATTAATATGACTTGGAATCTTCAAAATTCAGCACCATTCTTTATGCATAGCACCTCTCCTGAGTCAGGGCAGCTAGAATCATCTCTATGAGCTTTCTAGCCTGAGTTTCCAATGACAGCTCTGTAGTACATGCAGGGAAGAGTTGGGTGTCCCACAGGCTCTGAGTCGGAAGAGGGACTGTAAGCAGGTAATATCTTTCTATATTTCTACACACTTACCCACAAGCTTCATAGTGCCACTATAGTTGTATGTGCTTCAGATAACGTGCTCAATATACACAGTAACAGAGAGCACAATAGTAATTTCATCATACATGCAATTTACAATTCTTTTTATATTTGAGCATTACTTGAGTTAATAAACCACCCATAGTTTCCTGATATTATTTTACTGTTAATATTGTGCATTATTTAGTTTATATTTCAGAACCTTTATCTTAAAATTTCTGTTCATAGTCCCTTAAAATTATTTATCTGTAGTGCTCTTTTTTTTAAGATTATATAGTTTGTCTTCAAGTCCTCAAAAATCTATCTTCTTGTGGTCTCATCTGTTGGTGATGCTTTCCATTGGATTTTTAATTTGATTTATGAATACTTTCATGTTGAGAATTTCCAATTAATTCTTCCAAAAGATCTATATTTCCTAATTGAATTTACCTTTCACCTTGAATTTTCTCTCTGCTTTGATTTATTTTGTCATCTTTTACCTCATAGATCAGTTAAACAGTACACTTTCTATATATCACCTCTGACATTTCCTCCCTTGTTATGTCAATGGAATCTGTTGTTGAGGTATTCTATGTTGTTTGGTATGGTTTGTTCCATTTGTTTCTCATATTGTTTGAGTGTTCACCCAACTATCTGGATGGATATAAAGCAGTAGAGTTTCTAACTTATGAGTTTACAGTGTCCCTCTATGTTATAAGCACCTTTTAATATGGGGACAAAGGTAAATGATAGCAAAAACCTATGCCAACAATATATAGCAGTACATTAGGTACTTCATTCCATTTTGAAATATACAGTGTTACTTGGTATAATATGCAGATATAGAAGTATCAGCAATTTTCCTTCAGTATTCATAAATTGTGCCTGGCACAAATCCAAACAATAGGTGTTGTTTATGATTTCTGCAATATTAATTAATGCTATGTAATTGGTGGTAGGGGAGGACATTACATACATCAAGTAACATTAAGAGTTGTTAAGGATAGAATTCAATATGAGGAGAGCAGGGATAAAAAGGTAGAAAATGTTTGCAATTTTAAAGGGTAAATAGGGCAGATGCAGTGGTAACATAGGATGTGTTAAGGAGGAAGAGGGAGAAAAATGGAAGAAAGAATATAAAGCAGAGTGAGGATAGAATTTGGTTGTTCACAATAGATTAGGGAAGGGGAGAAAAGGGAAATATAGAATACAGTGCTGAAAAAAAGAATACAGAACAAAATTAAGCTATGCTAATCAAAACCTTGACATTCAAAAAACTGATCATGAAAAATAATCACCTTCAACAGAAAGGCTAGAAATTAGGAAAGAAAAACAAATCTTATATGTATAGGTGTTCTTGAACAAATTAGTACAAATTGAAGTAAAACAAAACACTCAAAACAACACAAATCATAACCAAGAAAAAAAAATGTACAATCTGAATAAAAAGTTAAGAAATTATGGAGTCATTTTGACTATGTTTGACAAACAGTGAGCATATGTGTTTGCTGTCTGTTCCCAACTGATTTTGTTTCTTCCTGAGGTGTGAACTGAATGTGGGTGTATGGGCATAACCTGTTGAGTTCTTCCTGTTTAGTGTTTTGTTTTACCAAGTTTCCAGTGGGGTTCTAAGATTTCTAAACTTCCCTTCTTTTGAGATTGGTAAGGGGTGGAATGGTAAGAGCTGTCTATCCATTACCGGTGTGTTCTCCCCTTTGACAACAGTTCCCATCTGTGGAATTCCTGGTTGTAAGGACTTAGTATTAGTGAGGTTCTTTTTGCTTTAATTTGTGGTCAGTTGCTTGCATTGTTGAGACAATATTCATCTAAAGCTTGGTAAATGTCAATCTGTGATAGACTGGAAAGGTCAGGTGGTAAAATAGTGGTCTGGTTGGGACAGGCTGTGAGCCAGATAGCAATGTAGTTTTAGGTTGGCCTGGCAGGGATGTTGCCATCTGGCAAGCTGGACTAGGGACAAAACAGTGAAGCTACACATTTAGTAGGTCAAGTGGTAGGCAGGGTGTGAGGCTGAAGGTGTTGGCAGACAAGGTCCATGGTTTCCATGGGCCCAGAAACATTGTGATTACAGAAACCAATTAGGTAAGGAAGGCCAGAACTACTTGTATGTCAGACAATTGGCAGTGCCAGGAGCAGGAGGGATACTGCAGTGTGTTGATGCCAGTGATTCAGCAGGTGCCAAACTAGGTGGGTGAAAGGGAAAAGTGGGTGTTGTTGTCTTGGTAGTGCCAAGGAACAGTCAGGCAGGCAATCAGATGGTCAAGTTTCCTGACACCAATCATAACATCATTTTGATCCAATGTAGCTGGCCTCATGAGTTCCTTTGAGCCACAGGACTCACAGCATTGAAGAGAGTTGGCTTCTGTGTAACCTTCAATCTGGAGTATAGTAGTGCAAAAATGCTCTCATTTTCTTATTTTCCCTGTGTTTATTAAGCTCAGTTAAGTCTTTGTTAGGCTTAGATAGGTTTATGTAGGTCTAGTCATAATCTCCCTGTTCTGGGTTTCCACTACCAAATAGCATAGCTGTAATGTACTATCAACATGACTCCTGGTTCAGCTCTCCACTGATGATTGGTAAATTCAGGGTAACATTTTTTAGACAAATTTAATGAGTTGAACAGTTGAACATTATGTTTTTCCATAATCATGAAAAACTAAACATCTTTAGAAATTAGGTAATGCAAAATAAAACCACATTATGTACACAAAATTAAGTAATATTGATAATCATGTGCAATAAAGGCATTCTCATAAAGAGAAAATATAGTTTAAGCTGTTATTCTCCATGTTCAGAAACTGTACTTATTAAAACAAACATGTGCATACCCCACCACCAATCACAGAGAGTGAAACTACACTCTTAGCTATATGAGAACATAATAATGTTCCTACAGAGTTAAAACCCAGGGTCATTATTAAAGGGGATGTACATTTAGAAAGAGAATTACTAAACTGTGGAAAATAATGGTTCCAGGAACCAGAAACAGTTTCTGTTATATCCAGTTTTACAAATATTAAAAACACCAAGAATAATTTATAAATATGTCACATGAATGTTGTGTTTCATATGAAAGCATATTTGAAAACATGCAGAATTTGAGAAAATACAAATACACATAAGTACATCAATGATCCAATTGCACATTCTATGTATAGATGGTAAAACTTTCATTAAAAAATTGACTATTTTCCCCAAGCCAATCTATAACAATATCCCAGCAAAATTTAATAAGGGAACAAAGTAAAAACATCTAAAATTGTCCTGGAAGATTATACATATGTATATAATTAGCCAGGAACTCTATGAAATGTAAAAGCAAAATTACCAGCTATCATTACCTGACACTAGTATATGTTATAAAATTATAGTATTGTGATAAGCTATAGATCAAGAATTCACAATAGAGAAAATTACATAGGTAAATCCATATGTATGTAAACATTGTTTTTATTGTTAAGTGCAATAAATCTATAATTTAATTTATCTATATAAAATCAATTATATGAAAAAATTATTTAATGTGAATATATAATATAATATAGCCTAACAGTAGATATTAGAACTAGCAGCTGAGAACACTGGTTGGGATTATGTGCAGAATGTGTGTAACACTGGAATTGTACCTCAGCACTGCCCAACAGAAAGCAGATATTAAGAGGGATGATTATAAAAATATAGCAGAATATAAAATTCCTGACTCGATTCACTCATGAATACACCAAATAAATATCTACTCCTGTTGTGAATCCCCCTTAAATTTATAAATTAATTAGAAACATATTAAAAAAAACTACCATCAGATCAGTTGCAAAAGTTGGGTTTTACTAAGACATTAGAATTTCTTAATGATCCTTATAACTGGGACAGGATACTTAAATCCACTGTTACCCTGAGTATAGGAAGACACTTTGGGTCATAAATATAGCACATTTAACTCTAAATCATTTGTAGTTAGAATTTTAATATAACTGGTACACACAGAGAAAAGACTAGACATACATAATTATCAAGATCAGAGAAAAAGTGTTTTTCTATGAAAAACATTTTCTATGAAAATGCAGAAAATACAAATACACATAAGTACATCAATGATCCAATTGCACATTCTATGTATAGATGGTAAAACTTTCATTAAAAAATTGACTATTTTCCCCAAGCCAATCTATAACAATATCCCAATAACCATGGGTTTTATTTCATGGGACCAGGGAAGAAGAGGAGTTAAATGTTAAAGGTTCCACTTTTCCTTAAAAGACATTTGCCAGCATAATCTGTGAAATGATGTTGCTAATATTTGAGTTTCTACCTATCCAGCATCAAAGAGTGAACAAGGGAAATGCAGTCTACAACTGGCAGCCAAATTGGTAGTGAAGTACAACATGAGCCCTCTTCATCAGCACACCTAAATAATAACTCTAGGGCTAACCAATTCTTTCTGTAAGGAATTTGTCCAAAATTCAACTTTTTCCATTCAATATACTACATTCTAATCTACCAGAAATTGGGAGAAATGACAAATATATAGTTGCAAATTTCTCTATATTAAAAAATGTGGCTCCATTTTGGCATTCAAGAATTTTTATGGGCTGTAATCTCCACCAGGAGTGAAGAAAAAGGGGTAAAAGTGCAGACTCCTGCTTATTTCTAAAATAGATTCACATCACCTTCTTTCAATGAGTAAAAGGCAGCCTGAATTCTAACTTTTAGCATAAATTTAGTGTACCACTCAACTATGAGAACTTCATGGCTGCAGCCTGAGTTCAGCTACTATCAAAAAATGGAACAATAGCTAGTATTCCAATTATGTGGATATGGACAAAATAAACACTTTCAAACTGTGCTAGAATACAATTTCAGTAAAGCCAATTTTTTAAAAAGCCTTGAAAGTTGAATGCTCTTTAAAAATTAACATGATTATTACAATTCTGGGTGTATTCCCAAATATTTAAAATCAGTATGTTAAATAAATGGTTGCATTATTTTCCTCACTATAGCAGTATTTACAGCAGCCAAGGTTAGGGAACAGCTGAAGTGACCTTTGATGAAGGCAAACTAGGAGATTTCTCCCAGATTTCAGGACACTCAACTACTTCCCTGAAAAACTAGAGCCCCTAAATTTAGTTTGCTCTCTTACAAGATAAGATCCAAGTATTGATATTCACTAGACTCTCAAGAGACTTTAGGTGTGTCAACTGTGAGATTCTTATATCAGTTCTGAAACATAGTACCAGGAAAATACCTGAGAGGGTAAGGAGAACCTTCTGACATAAATTCCATTAGGGGACTTCTCAACACAAAGTCATGTGACAATGTGTCTGGCCTTGGAGACAAAGGAAGTACAAGCACATATTTTTGCAAAGTTCAAGTGATTTTTCTCTAATTTCTATCATGTGAAATACTCATACATAATGACAATAAAAAGCCTTTGTTTTTGACTTTTTCTATGGTACTGGGGATTTGTCACATGAGCATGTTAAATCTTAGCTGCATGCCAAGTACAAGGTTTAAAATTTTGAGAAAAGTCTTCCCAAGTTGCCTATGCTCAATTTTAATTCCTGATGTTGACATTGAAATTGCAATCTTCATGCCTTAGCCAACTGAGTTTCTGTGAGTATAGGCATAAGTCATTGCACTCAGCCAGGAAAAAAAAAAAATTATTTATAAAGTTCTGCCCAGTTCTTTGTAAATTAATTAATTAATTAAAATACTGTACTGTTATTTTTTCCCTTCCCCCCACCCCTCCCACCCCTCTTTACCCTCTATACAGTAGTGAATCAAACAACATTACTCTATGTAAATTTATGATTACACAAATGGTATGCCTTTACGCCATGTACAAACAGAGAAACAACATGTATCCCATTTGTTTACAATAAAAAAAAATAAAAAAAATACTGTACTGATTTGAAATGTAATAGGGGAAAATTATTGATAATACTGATCAAAGAAGAAGTTGTCATTGGGAATATGGACAGGGAGGTGGAATTTTAGGATTTTATTGACATATATATAAAGGCATGGGCTGGAAGACAGGGTTCTGTATTTCACACTTTGCTTTCCACTTACTTAGAACAATCAGGAGGATTCAGCCAGGGTAGTACACACTGGTAATCCTAGGAATTCATGAGACTCAGCACAAGTTCAAGACCAGACTCAGCATCTGTTCCAAATAAGAAATAAAAAGTACCAGGGATATGTAGCTTAGTGGTAATGGACCTCTTGGTTTAAAATGCAAAAATGCAGTAGCACCATCCCACAAAAAAAAAAAAAAAAAAAAAAAAAAAAAAAAAAAAAACAAGTTCAGGAAGAAAGAACATCTGAGACACCTACAGACACAAATCATAGCCCTCCTTATGCCAGAAAACAATACATGGAGTCGTGATTCTGATGATCATCCTTCTCCACAATTCACTTCATAAGCTGGGAATGTTCTGGAATACTGGCATATATGTGCTCAGATAGAACTACAAGAAGTGGTTGAAGATATTCTTCAGAAACAGGACAGAACTTCTGGAGTCTACTGCTGACATATTCTCCACTTCACTGGTCAGTGAGGATTCAGGATTAAAGATCAATACCTTATTTTGCAATTTGGTCTTAGAAATAATTTCGAGTCCATGATATTTTTCTTCCTATTATTGAAGCCCATAAATAAGCAAGTGAAATGAAGATAAATTTTCTTGCCAGGCATGGTGGCACACACATGTAATCCCAGCAGGTTGTAAGGTTGAGATAGTCAGATTGCAATTTCAAAGTCAACCTCAGCAACTTAGCAAGAACCTGTCATTAGATAAAATATTTAAAAAGTGCTGGGTGTGTGGTTCAGTGGTTAACTGACTCTGGGTTCAATCCAGATTATAAAAAAATTGTGTATAATTTAAAGTCCAAACACATTTACTACATCACATGACTCATACATTTCTTATTATTTTAGAATTTGGATAGTGGCACTTATTCAAAAAAGCAGGATTTCTGAGTGTGTGTGTGTGTGTGTGTGTGTGTGTGTGTGTGTGTGCATATACATAATTTTCAATGTATTTTCCTTTTTTTTCTGGTATCTGGAATGGAATGGACCATGGCCAGCATTTGGAGGGAGAAAACCTAACTCTGAAAGCTTTCTGCTTAAAGCTCATTGCTTTCACTCAGGGCAGTGTCTTTCCTATTTTTTTCGTATCTGAGAAAAAATAGGGGTAAGATATTGTGTTCCTCACATAAAAAAAATTCAGGTAAGAGACTAGCCTTAACCTGTATGTATTTATATAATAGGCACATATATTACATATAAACAAAACCCTTTTATATACTTGATTGTTTGTGGGGTAGCTTTTCTCAGACCTGTGGATATCCTGGTTTAGTTTATAAAAAGGAATGACACCAACCAGAAACAATGTCCACCCTCCTTTACAAAAAAGCAAAGAATACAGGTTTCTATGTCATTTTCTAAACATAACTGAATGTGGGTGATAGAAGGATGAAACAGACAACTCTTTTATAAGGGAGACACAGCAAAAGAAGTTCAAGGAAATAATTAGTTATACCACCTTGAAGCACCAGAGAATAGGAATTTGGAATTTAGACAGGAAGACTCAACTTTTAATGTTGGCAATGTGGATGTCATTGGTGCCTACAGTGAAAAGGTTTTTACAAGTTTTTGAAAGAAAATTTATGTGAGTGGCACATAAACAATTATTGGCACAGCATTTTCGAGGTGATTTGTCAGCTGTGGCCACAGCACATATTTGTGTTACTAGTCTACATGACAAGTATGATACAACTGTGTCCTCTAAAATTATTACCATTTTAGAGATGAGAAAAAAACATGTTTCTGGATATTAAATATCAACTCAGCTGCAAAGAGAACCACCCAGAGACAGAACTATATGAAATCCCTTCAAAGCTCCTCAGTGGTTGATTTGCTCCTGATGTAGAGGATGTATGTGAAGAAATATTTTCTCTCCATTTTGAATAAAGTACTCAAACAAGACATCCCAGGAGCAAAACAAAATTTTCCCTCTTTCTTGTTAAGTAACTATTTAAAAAGTGAGCTATCAACTTAGATTCCTTATGAGGTAATTGTTTGGAGATTATAGGGTACAGAAAAGCACATCACAGACCCAGTGTCTGAGTATGACTCAGAAAGAAATAAATTTAAAAGGTTCATAAAAAATTTTCAAGAAAAAATATGTAACTCTTTCTAAAAATATGTCCTTCCATTGCTATCTTTATAACATATCATTCAGAAAACAGTAAATTATGATGCATATTTTTAGGATTTGCCAAATCTTATTCTATATATTTTGTAATGAAGTCAAAAATCCAGATAAGAGAATGAATTATTCACTGTCAATATCATTTTTAAAAAAATCTTCAAGAAAGAAGAGTGGGTGTTTTAGTGAATGTCATTCATCAATTTACTTAACCAATGATTTTGATTAAATATTCATTTTCCTGAAGCAATAGGGAAGTGAGATTTTCCTTATTTACATTTCCTGTTAGAATTTCCAAAGACAAGCCCTATAATTTTATTTGAAATAACCTCCAAATACAAAACATAAAAGAGACCTACAATGCAAACCCAGGGGAATAAAAGTGTACATATTCTATTTTTTAATTGAAAACAAAATCTTTTTTTCTTGAAATCCAAATCTTTCTGCCTTTTTGGATACATTTTTTTATCTTTAAAGCCAGAAACAAAAAAAAAAAAAAAAAAAAGAAATGCAGACAAATACCTTGAATTGCCAATTAATACAAGGGATCTCTATAGCTAAGATTTCAATAATCACAAGAAATTCAAAAATCTAAAGAAATATTAAAAATACTTAGAGAAACATAAAATAAAATCCCATCATAGACACAACTAAATAAAATTGATGATGACTTAGAATCTTAGAATAAGTGAATATTCATAAACCCAAGAGTTTATTATTATTTATGGAAAATCTTGCTATTGAAGATATATGATACTCACTGTCACAGAAAATAACAGAAAATACAGCATTTGTGACCATGATAACATGTAAGAACACATTTCTCACCCAAACTCCAATCCTACAATTTCAGGGGCATGGTTGAAGAGAATATACATCTTGGTAGTAATAAATAATCTGTGGGAAAAAATGGTTCCTAGGAGCTAGTAACATTTTTATAGTACATCCAGTTTAAGAAATAGTATAAAACACCATGTGTAAGTTTTATATATATGCAATATGTATGTGATATTTCACATGTATATATGTTTAGAAAAATATGTCGAATTTCTGAGAAAACAAATGTCATAAGCACATAAAAACTCACTCATCTCATGTGTAGATGATAAAACTAATCCTTACAAAGAAAACAATTTTCCCCAAAATTAACCTACAATATATCCTGTGTAAAATGAGTACTTTATTCAAATACATCATAGTAGTTTCTACATTTATATATATCTGTAAAGCAGTAATTTATGAAGCTATAAATAAATGAAAAATGAGGAACGAACATAGGAGGAGAGGGAAAGATGAACTACTGGTTACTGAAATGGAACAAATTATATTTTTTGCATGATTATGTCAAAATGAAGTCAAATATTATGTATAACTACAATGCAATAGTAAAAAAATCAACATTCTTTACTTTTAATGAAATAAGAAAACAAATTATAAAGTTCTAAAATTCATCCACAAAATTATACATATAATTGTAGCCAACAAATTTTTCAATTATAAGAACAAAAGGAGTACTTAATATTACCTGACATTCATGTATATTATGAAAGTGTACTATTTTCATAATCATTAAGGAATCACAATATAAAATAGATCCATATATGAATCCATATGTATGTAAAAATTGTACACTTAATGGCAATAGAAAACTCTAAATAAATCAAACAATAATAAGTCCAATGTCACCAACTAACAAAGACCCTGTCTCAAAATAAAAAAAATAAAAATTACTAGGGATACATCTCAGTAGTAAATTATCAGGAGGTTCAACTTCCAGCAAAATAATAAAAAGAAAAGGAAAGAAAAAAGAAAGTGAAAATGAAAATTGGCAAGATCAGGAGGAAGCAAGATTCCTATAGGCCACAACTCCTCTCCTGCCAGAAAATGGCATGTGGAGAGTTGATGAAGACAAAGTACCCAAGTGTCAATCACCAGCATCTGGGTAGCTGCTGAGCCACAGGCACACACCTGCCAAATAGTATTAGAGGTAGGGGTTGAGGATGCCCTAAAAGGAAGTGAGAGAGCGTCTCTGGCACTGATATGCTCCACACCTGAATGGCCAGCAGGAATGAGGGTAAACTGCCCAACAGGTGGGCTCAGGCCCGCAGACTCCAGAGATTCTGGAGAATACAGGTCTGCCAATTGTTGTTCCTACACAGTCAGTTGTGCCATTCCAGCCATCTCCATTTCCAGGCTCATGATGCCACTGCCCACTCACCATTTCCTGGTGCTCAGGAGCCAGTTCTTGTCCCTAAGGATCTTCAGGCCCTGCGCAGTAGAGCAACCTGAGACTCTGAAGTAGGAGAGTGAAATCTAGAGTTGAATGGCTGATATGACGATCTCAGGGGAAACAGGGAAGGTGGCAGAAGTCCACCCCCAACTCCCTGGCAGCAAACAGTATTGGAGAGTTCTAAGTGGTCCTGATTGGACAGGGCCTTGGACCTGCCCCTCGAGTCAGGGAGCATTATCTGTGAGTGACAGCAAATAATATCCAATCAAGGCATAAATAAGACCGGAATGACATGTACTTGCTAGCAGGTGTTTTGTTTTTTTTTTTTTTTTTTTTTTTTTGAGGTGTGGGAATTGC
>NW_027632549.1:0-26644 GCF_902686455.1 Sciurus vulgaris | reverse complement strand
TTCCCAAAGCCTCAGGCTGCTGCTATCTTAAGGCAACATTTCCTTATAAATGTGGAATCTAGTCTAACCAGCAGAACACTTCCATTTAATATAATGCACAAGGTCATTTCAGTTTATGGATTTCATATGCCAGTATTTTTTTCATGAATGAAAACAATATGACAATTACTATGAAATGTTATTTAACTTTTCTGCTTTCTGTTCTTGTTAGGAGACAGACTAAACTTTAAATGGGATCAACCTCTTCAAGCAACATTATCTACTGCAAACAACACCTAAGGCATAAATGTAATTTAAATATTTCTAGTATTCACATTGATAGCATAAAAAGAAAGAGTTAAAATGGATATTAATAACATAGCACAGCCTTTCCAGAATATTACCTTTATGTGACTTATAAAATACTACAAATGAAGTACATGTGTTTTTGGAACTACATGATCAAGTCTGAATTTCTCCATCATACCTCATTTCACAGTAGCCACATTCCAGGTTTGAGGGTTATGGGTCGCTTGATGTCAGGGACTTAAAGGATCTGATATATCTCTTTATATGCTAGTGTTTAGGGATACGGTTCCCCAATAATATTTCTCCTCAGGCACAAATTTAGAAGGAACAAGTCCCTAAGCGGGAGGTAGAAGCTCCAACAAGGAAGTGTCCAAAAGCAGATTATTCTTTCTCACTTCCTATTGACCACAGGTTTTTCACACTGAGTACAATTCCTAGTACTGAAAAACAGTACAATTCCAAAAACCCTTTTGAGACTCAAGGGAAGATATTTATGTATGTGTATGTTTTTGTGTATGTGTATAAACCATTAACAAATTGACAAAAAGTAATCATTCCAATTTAAAAATGAGAAATAAGGAGAGAGGTGGAATCAATTTAAAGCAAAATTAAAATTCAGAGGGAGATATTAAGTCAATTTTCCAATTGAAGGGGTATTGTACACTGTGGTGAGGGATGGGCTCTCAAGACCTTTTATATTCTCATGGATTAAATTTTTTATGTCAGTGGTCTTCCAAAAATGACATGACATACAACCTGTTGATTTTTAGCAGTACCCCCTGCAGCTCTGCACTCAAAGCTCCATTAGGTATTGCTCTTCATGTTCTCCCTTCAGGGGCACTGGTTCTGTCATAAACTAAATTCTGATCTCCAAGAATTTTCTCTGATCCATCAGCAGATCCTGTCTTGACTGTAAAAATCTTGACCTTTATAAAATAAATATACTGTGTATTTGAAGCAGCACCATGGGAAAAATATATATAATTTAGGGCTGCTGGACTGATGTAGGGATATTTGTTCCCTTAACACTAATACCCCACAGACACTGGGGGAAATAATGTCGAGTTATTTTTATTGAAAAACCAATGCCTCTACATGTCATTTTTATCTTTCTGCCAGGATCCTTGATGGACTTGTGTGTGTCACATTGTACAATCTCTCAATGGTTGTAATAATTGCAGTCAGCTATTCTGACTTTTTTATTCTCCAAAGATGTTTTCTATGTTGATAATTAAAAGTACTTTGGCATGTGAAATACTATTTAAACAGAATTTCTGTGAGGTTTTCTGAAACACACAGAATTACCAGGACTATTCTGTATTTTTTGGCAGCCCTACCAGAGAAAATTATTTCTTCAATCAGTTCAGTAAAGGTGACCTGAAAGATGAAAAACACGTGAAGATGTTTAGTATTGTGGGTTGGCAAATGACCAGACATAACAGTTCATGTAATCATATGCCTTGAATCTATATATTAACATGTATATGGAGGCATCCACAATTTCTCACCAAGCCTGAATAGGGCATCAATCACTAAGGAAAGATACCAATTTGGGGTACCAACAAAATATCAGACCTTATCTTTTGGCCTAGTGTCCATTTAGCATGAGATGCCCTGAGTGTATTTCTACCTGAAGAAAAGGCTATAATCTCAAATTTTTCCTTGCCTCCTCTGGAGCTTGGCCACTCTCTTGTGCTCTGAAAAATACTTTCAGTTATATAAATTTCTTTACCTAGGAACTACTAGGCTGCCATAGCTGCCTTTTGTTCCCATTCTGATAATTCATTTTCCTCAGAATTTCCAGCTTCAAAGTTACTATTTCATTAGCACAAAGCAATTTTATATCTCCTGCCTTCCCAGGTGGCTTCATTCAAAATCTTCTCAGTCTTTTCACCAAAAGAATAGTTCAATTTACCTATGTTTGGCCAAAATTGTATTTCATAAATGTAGAACAGTACAGTTCTAGGAGTCTCACGTTTTTCAAATTTCCATGTAAGTCTTTATTCCAGACAGAGAAGGTTCATTCCATTTGTTCATACAGAACCCTCCAAGTCACAAAGCACTGAATTACAAAAAATATATTTTTTAAGTTTATTCCAATGCTAATAATGCAGGAGTCATATTTCATAAAATGCACCATGTCATGAAATATCTGTTTACTGCAGTGGTAAATTGGTTTGCAAGGTTAGAAAATGTATGGGTTTAGATCTCTCACAGTCTGTTAGACAAATGGAAATTACCCAGATTTATTCCCTTTAGGTAAGGCCCTTCCAAGGGAAAAATATTCTGGGCTTTCTTCAAAGAACATCTTGATGGTTGTATATATAAAGGTACACATTCTGCCAAAGGTTTTCCAGTTGGGTTTATTTGTGTCACATCATATATTAACAATGATTAATTTATTGCATAGACCTACTCTGTCTGAATTTATTAAATATTTTTTCTATATTGATAATTAAAATATTTTGTAATGATTGAAATATTTCTTATGCAGAATTCCTGTGCATTTTCCCAAAAGGTAGAAATTTCACAGCAAATTCAATTGTTTCTGTGCAACACTGATACAAGAAAATTTCTTTCCATTGTTGGCCTTTTATTTTATTTTTTCTTTTTGTGGTGCTGGAGATTTAAATGAGGGCCTTATGATTGAAAGCCAACCACTCGATATACTTAGGTATATCTCCAGTCCTTTTCTTCTATTTTAATGCAATCAAATTTTTCATTTTCATCTCTTGTATCCACACGTGAGAGAAAACATACATATTTCTTGTTGCATATATGACATATTTCAGTGAATACAATGTTCTACAGTTCCACCCATTTCTCTAAAAATGCCATAATTTTATTTATGCTGGATGAACAAAGTGACTTAAATATTTAATCTCTGAAAAGATGGGAGGAAACAATTCTCAGAGGATTAGTTAGTCAAAATGGCTAATTATTGAATAATCAGTGGTGAATTTAAGAGAAGAGCATATTGAGCTTAGAAAAATCTTCAGACTGCCTTAGTCTGATCTGAGGTACTTGGATAAATAGTGCCCCATTAATCACCAGAGTATGAAGTGTTGTGCCTAGTGGCTCGAGACCCCACAAAGACCACCAGAGACCATGATCAATGCAAGCAACAAAGAGTCATTTATTAGCAAGCTCGAGCCTGGTCCTCCGCGCACTCGGTAACCAGTGACGCTAAGAGGCCCTGAGCCCTTGTTCCGCAGGCTTTTATAATGAAGGGCAAACAGTTTTACAGTGCTCTTTCTAATTGGTTAACATTTGAACAGCTAAACATTAGTCCTCCTCTGGTTGGGTCCTGCCAATCTATTTGATTCTCATGGGTCCCACCAGACCTGAACAGTCCTAGAGGAAGAAGGAAGGAGGGAAGGGGTGAACTATGAAGGAGATGAGTCTGGGTTAGCCCCCCCTGTCCTTGATAGATAAGGTTTCTAGGCAGCTACACTTTCCTCAGACAAATATCTCTTAACAACCTCAATAAGCATGGGGGGCCAGCAGTCCTGTTTGTGCTGTATTGGTTCTTGAGGGTGCAGTCGCAACTGCCTGCATCCTGGTGATTAAGACAGTTAGCCACACATATATCATCCTGTTCTCAACATTCCCCCCTTCAGTTGTTCATAATGAGGAATCATGCTCATTCGGGCATCACACATATTCATCTTCTGGGGCCAGTATTCTCTCATATTGTTGTCTCTGCACCATTAGTTTGATCGTGCTTACAGGGTTCTTAACAAAAAACTATTAACTTATTAAAATGCAGGGTACAAAAGTTAAAAGAAGCAAAAGCAGAGCTAAGGTGCCTACTAGGGTAGAGATTAGGGTAGCAAGCCAAGGGGACCTATTGAACCATGCTACAAATCAATTTTCTTGGGCCTCCCTCTCTTGCTTTCTCTTGGCGAGACCCTCTCTGACATTAGCCATGGATTCCCTCACTACTCCAGAATGATTAGTATAAAACCAACACTCTTCTCCCAGGTTTGCACATAGACCTCCTTGCTTACAGTCTTTAAAGGCAGGTAAATTTTGTAATCAATGAGCTTAGGAGATCCTTAACATTTTATTTTTCCAGGGGCAGTCTCCAACTTCCAGAGGCAGATGGGTTCATGGCTCCATTTCCTCAAATTGCCCAATTCCCTATTTCTACACTAACTACCTGTCCTTAATTCTGGCTTCATTCCCCCCTTTAGCCTTAGGAACTCCCAACTTCTGTAAGGAAAAGGGGGCGCTGATCGTTCTGGCTGCTTCAAAGCTGAAAGGGGGCAGTGAGGGGCAACCAGTTTGGAGTTCCTTTTTTAAAAAATTGGGTCAATTGAGGGGTCCAAGGTAGAAGTCTGGTTGGAGAAGGGCAGGTTGTAAAGTCATCTGGGGGTGGATGCTTCCATGATAGAAGAACAAAAAGACATTAGTACTGAAATGAGATTAGTACCAAGTAAATGTTACAGCATCTGAAACATGCCACTGAGTATCATGAAAATGACAGAAGTCAATCTCTCACCAGGAGGTGGAAGAACTGATATATTGTTCCCATAACTAGGCCTAGCAAAGGCTGGGGAGGACAAGGCCTTTATTTGGGGACTTTAACATTGTCCAGGTTATCAGGAATGTAAACACAACATTTAACTCTCAATGTCATAGATGTCCCCAGAAAATACAGTTAAGCTACTTAATGTCATCTGATTTTTGTAAAATATCCCTTTATTGGTATAACCTGTGTTTAGTAGAGATCTCTATACTTCTGTTACTTAGGGCTAGATAATCATACTAGCAAACATAGATTAAGTCTACTTCTGTAGCATAGGTGGTCTGCAGGCCTTAAACTGACTAAAAACTTCTGACTCTGGCAGTTTCTCTTGATAGTTATCAGGCACATTTGCTGAAGAATCTTTCTTTCATTTGTAGCTTCCAGTCTTTATTCTAGTGGGCTAATACAAGTTTACATCTTAAGTTACATTTAACTATTATTTCTTTTAAATGCCCAAGAATGGCTGTATTTTGGTTTTAACTGTTTTGCTGGGTGTCTAAGATCAATTTGGTCAAATTGACCTGATTCCTGTCTTGTTAAAGAGTCAGCTGAGTTCCCACAGGGGTCACCCTGAGAGAACTTAAGAGCAGCTTCTTAGCTCCACCAGTGCCATTGTTTAGGCAGGGTCTTCTCTATGACGTGCCTTTCCTTGAAAGCATCAGGAATGTCTCCCTTTTTCCATGACCCTCTTCTGCAGCAGATGCACTGAGTGATTTTTCATCCTCTAGTCTCAACAATCTCCTTGATCAGGAGGTTGTGTGACCCAGAGTTGCAGTGCTCCTTAGAGAAGTCCCCTTATTCCCTGGGTTCAGGCTGACTTTGAGGGCAATATACTTTTTTTTTTTGACCTCTGTATTTAATTCCGATTTCTAAGTTTGATCTTAATCATCCAACAAGCCAGTCTCACCAGTCATAAAGTAAGAGTACTGGGCTTTAACTTTAATGTCCATAACTTTACAGTTATTTATCCTTTTATTAAAGTACTACCATGTACTATCTGTTTTGTAGGTGATGGCCTATTATCACAAGTTACCTAGGTTGTATGTTCTTGAAGCAGCTACTTCTGCAAAACATTAAAAGGTAACAGTTTTACAAAATAAAATTAGCAAGAGTAAAAACATATTCAGCATGTATAATAGCTATCTTGAATTTTGACTGAGAACCACATTATATCCCCTATTTGAGATCATAGTAATTTTACAACAAAAACCAATCTTTTGACTATAACTTTAAATAATCTGAAGTCTGACTTATTTTGGAGTCACTCTAACATGCAGTAAGGTGGGAGGCAGAGCCTTATCTCAGGTAAGGCGTGGCTCTTTACAGATCTTAAGTGTTCTATTTCTGATGTTGATCATTGCTTCTTCCTTAAATATCATTAAGTAGTTTACATATACTGTTTACTGAGTCTATATAAACTTTATAATTAGCACAATTTAACATTGTATCTAAAACATGAATCAAAGAAAGGCTGAGAGAGCTTTTAACTTTCCTTTTATGTGGCAAAATGCTTTCACCTTCTACAATATGAACCTTTAAACAAATCAGGCTGTCACTAACTCTTAGATATACATTTACATTTAAATTTTTATCTCAGTGAAATAAGTAACCAATTTTACATATATCTTATTGATAATAGGTCCCATAATAGAATATTAAATGATAAAAGTAAATTTCCAATAAAATGTACTCCTTAAGTTTAAGATTTCCATTACAGACAAGTTTATTCTGGAGAATAGCAGCACTTGATAAATTCCCTGATTTAAAAACTTGTATACCTGGAAAATATGAACACATTTAATATACAACTAGTGATCATTTCACAATTACCTTGACACTTTTATCTTACTTTAAAAATTTAGTTTTTAAAGAAAAATGTAGATTCTGTAAATTAGTACAATACTCTAACAGTTGTTTAACCATAATTGTATACACTCCAATTTTTAAGACTAATTGTTCTAAAGAATAAAACATAATAGACACAAAGTTAAGAGTAAATTATTGTTTCAAATCCTTTTCATTTTACCATGTCATTTTACCATATAGATTAAACTTTGGTTTATGTCAGTACAGTAGTATTTAACTTTAGGAAAAGCCCTAAACAGCTTTAACTGATTGTCTCACATACTTGTAACCAACATAGTTTCATGCAAACTTGTTGACATTTGCTTTACTTACACACAGACTTTCTTAGCACTTATTTAGACCTTCATGTATTTCATCACATAAACACTTTCTTACCCAGAAACATTTCCTTTTCCCTTTTACTAAATATATTTCCATACCCAGAACATTTTATTTTATCTTTCCTTTCTGCCGACACCGTTTTGTTCACATTCTGAAACAGCTCTCATGAAATATCTGAATTTAGATGAAGTACTCCACTTTAACAAGTTAGAATACTTTGTTGTTTATAGTACTCTAACTGAAACACAGTGAGAGGGAAGATGGTAATTCTAAATCCAAATCTAAGAGCTCCTTGGAGCTTTGCAGAACTGGAGGGGGAGCAGGGGGAGGTGGTAAGGGAGTAGAAGGAACGCTCATCCTCCGGTTTGGGGTTTTACCTGTTAGGACATAACTCTTAATAACCTTGTTTTTAGTAATGACAATTTTAAATACTTTTTAATTTACCAACCTATGAAAACACCAATAATATTTAAGTATGTTACTCCAGGGAATTTAAGGATTTAAGAGTACTTAATGTTATTTAACAACTAGCATTTTAATGTTACAAATTAATCAGATGTCACTAACAAACACATTTGAGTAGTCCCATACATGTTTAATTTAATTTACTTATTTTGAAAAAAAAAAACAAGATAACAGACAAGTATCCTGAACAGCATTTGCCATCTCTTTCCTGTTGAAGAAAAGTCCTAGAAACAATTGATATTAGACATTGTTTAACATCAACATTTCATTAGTTTGACCACCAAGAGACTTGCGAATTATTTCTAAAGACATTTTACTTTTATTAGTTTACCCAATTTAAATTGAACCCTTTTAAATAACATGAATAAAAGTATTTGGATCCATTTTTAAATTTTAATTTTATGCACACTTATTATTTATGTCAATTTTGTCAGGTACATACATAGACAATACGACCTTAAACAATAACTTATACACATAACACAAAAGCAAAGGCCTTGTAATGTTTATCTCCATTAATGTAACAGATGTTTAAAAATAACTCTAGAGTTGGATAAAAATAGAACTGATCAAAAAATCATTAACCTAGGTATGTAGGATCAAAATTATGAGCTCAGAAGTACAGCATTAAAGAAAAACAAAACAAAAGAATCCTAGAAAATGAGTTATTTCTGAGTAGCAGCCCAGGAGTTTAAAATGGACACATTTTTTTCTGTCTCAGGTCACCCCCCCTCCTGCTGAGACTGCTTCAGTTTACATTCCAATGCAGGCTACAGCAAGGCCAGGCAGGGGGGAGCGGGGTATTGCCCAGAACTTTTTAATCCCTTTTTTTTCTGGTTGAAAAATCAGGTTAGGTTTGAATGCAGAAAATCAAAAACCATTATTTCCCACTACTTTTGAAGAATGGAGCTGCTTAGATCTCTGCCTAGGGGGATTGGAGTAAATAAATCTCTTAGGAACAAGGAGAAGGACTGTAAAGTACCCTGCAATGAATATCCCTAAGCCTAAGATCGGAAAAACACAATAAAGAATTTAATATGAGACAAGAGTAAAGACTGTATGGTACAATACACAAACAGACAGACATATAGCACGCTAGATCAAAGTTGGCTAGTTGGTATTTTGTTGACAAAAACAAAAGCCCAGATGTGACAGAGTCACCCATATGCAACAGATTTGTCCAGATGCAGCACAAAGGTTGCCCAGATGCAGCAAAAAGGCTGCCCAGATGCAACAGAGTCGCCCAGATGCAACAGAGTTGCCCAGATGGGTCAGGAGAGGTCTCTCGAGACCCTGCTGGGGTCCTCTAGCGTGTCCGCCAGGACTTTACCAGCACAGAGCCAGAACATGCAGGCAATCCAGACAGAAATACGGCAATGCCTTACTCACCGGCAAATAATGTCACTTATGACTCTATGATAAGGTGTCTGGGTGGGCTTGGGGTATCCCAGACGAGCCCCCATATGTTGTGCCCAGTGGCTTGAGACCCCACAAAGACCATCAGAGACCATGATCAATGCAAGCAACAAAGAGTCATTTATTAGCAAGCTCGAGCCTGGTCCTCCACACACTCGGTACCGGTGACACTAAGAGGCCCTGAGCCCTGTTCAGCAGGCTTTTATAATGAAAGGCAAACAGTTTTACAGTGCTCTTTCTAATTGGTTAACATTTGAACAGCTAAACATTAGTCCTCCTCTGATTGGGTCCTGCCAATCTATTTGATTCTCTTTGGGTCCCACCAGAACTGAACAGTCCTAGAGGAAGAAGGGAGGAGGGAAGAGGTGAACTATGCAGGAGATGAGTCAGGGTTAGGCCCCCCCATCCTTGATGATAAGATTTCTAGGCAGCTGCACTTTCCTCAGACAAATATCTCTTAACAACCTCAATAAGCACGGGGGCCCAGCAGTCCTGTTTGTGCTGTATTGGCTCTTGAGGGTGTAGTCGCAACTGCCTGCATCCTGGTGATTAAGACAGTTAGCTGCACAGATATCACCCTGTTCTCAACCAGAAGCAAGAAATCTCTCTTCTCTTCAAAATAGCCTATTCCCAATGTAAACCCTGTTGTGCAGAGTACTCCCAAATTCTATCTCTAGCTGACTCTCAGTTATGATACCTGTTCTCTCAAGTGTCTATGGAAAGTGTATATGGACTTCCATGGCCTCAAACACCTTCTGGTATCCAAACTCCAAATTTTTTACTGATTTTCAACTATTAGAAAGGAAGTCATTTTGTGAACATACCAAAATATATTTTCCTATATTCAAAATTAAGTGTTGTTTTTCAGACTTTCAAAAGATATCCTTTCTTCACAGAAAAAATTCCTTAAAACAGACTATCACTTCATTACAATAGATTACGCTGTTTCATTCTTTCTTCAGGGAGTTCAATTGTTTGCCCTTTCAATTGGGAATAACACCCTGAATATATCAGACTTGCCTCCTTGTTCACATTGAGAAAAATAACAATAGGTCATTGTCTTGTGACTGTGCGGGCTGAAGAGACAATTTTAAATGAAGCTTCTACTTGTCAAATATCCTGCTTAAATCAAATAAGTTTCAAAATGTATTATCTTTCATTCTTATTGTGAGATTATCCTCTCTGCAAAAAAATTTTCAACTTCTGCTGGATTCAAAATACCAAATTTTAAACATGTCTAAATTATTTCACATAGATTATCCAGTTCATGGTATGCAGTTTGAAATTAGGACATGTTGGTAAGTTAGAGAATCCAAAAGGCCTCTTTCTATCTTTATGTTTCCATATAGAAGACAAATCTGCCATGTGCAGACCTGCTTGTGTTGTATCATGCATTAGTATTCAGAGAAAACCAGAAAATATTCTGGTTTATAGGTAGAAGGAATAGTGGAGGACATGCCTAATCTTTCCTCTGTATTACAGATAAAGTACCAGGTTCCCACTGCTCTGCAATGCATTAAAAATTTGCTGAATTTCCATACTACTTTTATGAAAGAAATATTTAGGGGAAATTCAAGATGGCGGACTAGAGGGTGGCTGCGTTTCGTGTTGCTCCAGGACTCAGGACTCAAGAAGAGGAGATATAGAGAGCCTTGGGACCAACTCAAAGCAGCCGGGCGAGAATCTCCCACTGGGCAGACGTCCCGGATGGGGCAGGAGTCCTGGACGGGGCGGTAGCCCCAAAAGCAGGGATCTTTGCAAAGTAGAACGGCCGGCGAGGCGCCCCTCCCCCCGCCGGAGCAGTGATCACAGACAGCTGGGAGCATTGAAGAGGGGGCTGCCCAGAGGAGAACGAGCAATACGGGCTTGGCACGTCGCTTGGAATTGGATCAGCTGCGCCAGGGCTCAGGGCGGCTATCTGGAGGAGCAGCGTGGGCTCAGGACTCAAGAAAAGGAGATATTGAGAGACTTGGGACCAACTCAAAGCAGCCGGGTGAGTGTTTCCCACTGGGCAGGCGGACGGGGCGGTAGCCCCCGGACAGGGCAGTAGCCCCGAAAGCAGGGATCTTTGCAAAGTAGAACTGCCGGCGAGGCGCCCCTCCCCCCGCCGGAGCAGTGATCACAGACAGATGGGAGCATTGAAGAGGTGGCTGTTCACCACAGCGCTTGGACTCGGCGCAACCCACCCGCGCTCTGGGAGGCTGCCCAAAGGAGAAGGTGCTTGGTGAGCTGTTTGGACTGAACGTGACCACCCCTGAACACAGGGGGCTGCCCAGAGGAGAAGGAGAAATACGGGCTCGGCACGTCGCTTGGAATTGGAACAGCTGCGCCAGGGCTCTGGGCGGCTATCCGGTGGAACAGCGTGGTGAGTGGTTTGGTCCCAGAGTATCCGCTCCTGAACATAGAGGGGTTGTCTGGAGAAGGAGGAGGAGCGCAGCGGGGTGCTACGGGAGGCAGTCGGGACAAGAAGGTGCACAGTGAGTTCTTGGGACTCGTGACACACCAGATCTCTGGGTAACTGCCTGGTGGAGAAAGTGGTGCATGGTGGGTCACTTGGTCTTAGAGCGACCGCACGGAACAACAGGTGGCTGCCGGAGGAAAAGGCGTGTGGCGGGTCACTGGGACTCGGAGCGATTGTAAGGGGCTCCAGGTGGCTGCTCAGAGGAGGGGCCGCATAGCCAGGCGAAAAGTGCAGAGCAGGGTCCTAGACGGCTTCTTGGTGAAAGGGCCCCACAGACAAACTGAGGGGCGGAGCGAAGGCTCCAGGACTGCAGGCAGCTTCTCTGAGGAGAGGCAGCCGAAGGAGACTCGTTTTTGAAGGGTGAGGCTTCCAGGCCCAGGAGGTAGGTCCGGGTCCCTGGGATCATTGCAGAAGAAGGCTGCCCAGTCCAGGCGGTAGTTGTGAATTGAACGGAACCTCTGGGAGGAAAACCAACCAGCGAGACCTCCCCACCGGGTGACTCCTCCCTGTTGGGTGAGGTTCTCCCAAAAGGACCATAAAATCAGAGACACAGGCCCAAACTGGTCTTGCATCAGCCCACAACCTACTTCCCTTCTGGATGACCATTCATCAGCAAGTGAAGGTACCTCTGCCCACTAGCAGGGAATATACCCCACCAGAAGGCCACTACCCCTAGGGAGTCAGCTCCCTTGTGGAGCACTGCATTATCAACTTCCTCCAAGATTTCAGGCTACTGAAGACTAAGAGGGGATATAATAGAAATCTTCAGGGATATTATAAGACAATAGAGGAAATCTGCAATATCACAGCGGTCAACTGATACCTGAACAATATGAGAAAACAAGGAAAGAAAATGCTGCAAACAAATCTAGATGTTACATCAATGAAACCCAACGACAGCATGGCAGAAGAAATGACAGAAAGGGAGTTCAGAATGTACATAATTAAAATGCTCAGGGAAGCAAATGACGAGATGCAAGAGCAAATGCAGGCACTGAATGATCGCACCAATCGACAGTTAAAAGAGCAAATACAGGAAGCAAAAGATCACTTCAATAAAGAGTTAGAGATATTGAAAAAAAACCAAACAGAAATCCTTGAAATGAAGGAAACAATAAACCAAATTAAGAACTCCATAGAAAGCATAACCAATAGAATAGAACACCTGGAAGACAGAACATCAGACATTGAAGATAAAATATTTAACCTTGAAAACAAAGTTGAACAAACAGAGAAGATGGTAAGAAATCATGAACAGATTCTCCAAGAACTATGGGATATCATGAAGAGGCCAAATTTGAGAATTATTGGAATTGAGGAAGGCTTAGAGAAACGGACCAAAGGAATGAACAATCTATTCAATGAAATACTATCAGAAAATTTCCCAAATCTGAAGAATGAAATGGAAGATCAAGTACAAGAGTCTTATAGGACTCCAAATATACAAAATTACAACAGACCCACACCAAGGCACATTATAATGAAAATGCCCAACATACAAAATAAAGACAGAATTTTAAAGGCCGCAAGAGAGAGGAATCAAATTACATTCAGGGGGAAACCAATACGGATATCAGCAGATTTTTCAATCCAGACCCTAAAAGCTAGAAGGGCCTGGAACAACATTTTTCAAGCCCTGAAAGAAAATGGATGCCAACCAAGAATCTTATACCCAGCAAAACTTACCTTCAAATTTGATGATGAAATAAAATCCTTCCATGATAAACAAAAGCTAAAAGAATTTACAAAAAGAAAGCCAGCATTACAGAACATTCTCAGCAAAATATTCCATGAGGAAGAGATGAAAAACAAAGAAAAAAAAAAAAGAAATATTTAGGTTTACTGTGTACCTGAGCTGGTTTAATTATCAGCTCAGAATGAAGAAAATAACCTCTGGAGGGAAACATAAAATATTGCATAATTTTACAATTGGAGTTGTTAAACATAAAGGAAGAAAAAAATGGTCCGAGGTATGATATGTATGACTATTTTACCCCTATTGCCAAAATGGTAGCTTCCTTGCTCCTTAAATATCTTTCAGCTATCCATCTGAAAATATAAGCTACTTTAACCAGTGCCAAACTGATTACAAACCAGAGGACTAGTTGTCACTTTTAATTTTAAGCTTCTCAGAACTTAGCAAACTTCTTTCTTTTTTCTTATGTTACACTTTTCTACAATTTTAGTAAGTTTTTACCTAAATTCTAAAAAAGGAAGAGAGAATAAAATAGAAAATCTTGAAAAATCAGGTGCATCAGACCTGGGAATGTCAGGGTATGCATAATCCCTGTGGATTTTTTTCTCTTCTCCTGATAAGTACATTAAGGGAAAATTAAAGAATGTCCTATGCACAAGTTTTTATTACATTTTAAACTCTCTCCTGAATACTTGCTGGGCTTGCACATTCTGTGAATATCTGATCTGACTTTAAGCTGACTGAAAAGTGAACTTCATTACAATTTATACTATCCTGTGTTCTTTACTACAGTATTATCGATGTGTCAATTTTTCAAACCTCTATTTCTGAGCTCAATGTGTTTTGTTTTGTTTTGTTTTTAGTTTGTTTTTTTTTTTTTTGTGTGTGTGTGTGTGAATTTACTTTTGGTCTTGTACCAATTACTCTTGTTTTGTCTATCTCGAACTTCTAGTCCACTCTGTTGTTTCCAGATATCTTATTGAGGGTTAAATCTTAAATACACTGGAAAAAAGTGAGGCCTCCTTTGAAGTGATCTAAGTAGGGAGAATATACAATTTTCATGATTAAAAGAAAGAGATCCTACTCCTAACATCACCAAATTCAGAGGCCCTTCACATGTCTGAGTCATAATATAAAAATTCATGCCTAATTTTACATTGGTGAATATGACAGTCTTTTTAATAACTGTATGCTTTTTTTAATGTTTTCTTTGGGAAAATAATACCTGATAAAAGCTATAAAAACTTTGTTTTATATCAGTTTTATGCATGTGTGTGCATAACTATATATTGTATGTTGCATTTATATGTGGTTGTGTCACTACATCATGTACGTGGTGCCAAAATTGACATTAATAAAAAGCCCTTGGAAAGTTATAACAAAGTGAATCCAAATGACTTTCAGTCCACTTAATTAAATTTAGCTAGATAACTTTTTTTAAAAATTTTATTTTTGTATGTGTGGTGCTGAGAATTGAACCCAGTGCCTCACACATGCTAGGCAGGTGCTTTACCATTGAGCCACAACCTCAGCCCCCTAGATAACATTTTTTTATATCTTTAAAGTAACTAACTCATTTTGCTTGGTGGTCAAACAATAGAGTATTGGTTTCTATAAAAGTATTAATATGTGTCTACTCTTTCTAGGAATTTTTTAAAAAGGCAAAGGTAACTTCAAGTGTTAAGTAGTTGTATGATATCTTAATTTTCCTTGGTAGCATACATAAATTCATGGGTAACTTAGATTTACAAAAGTGGAATAAATATTACGAACATATTCCTTAAAGAGACATCTGATCAATTTGCAACTGCTCCATATGAATTCAAGTATTCTCGGCTTCTTAAATTGTATAAGAAAACATGTTATGTGCTTTTTGTAATTGTTGGTATATTGAGAAACAATTTAAGATTGTTTTGCTTTTGGATTTATGTCTTCAATAAAAACAAAATGACTAAGAAAATTCTGATTACATATTTTGAGAAAAGACTAAGTAAGGACAGATTAGGTAAAATGAGTGACTAAAACAAAGAAGACTGAGCAAAGTTAGCAGAGGGGCTATCACCAGGAGGACACTGTGGAGTCTAAGCACTAGTGGGTGAGGGACACTCACCCCCATTACTCAGAGTACTTTGAACAATGATGGGTGAGGGAAAATTTAGGGCAGGACCCAGAGTAGATGGAGCACTGGTGGGACACATGCACTAACCTATAGGACACAGTTGTACCTGAGCAATGGTGGTGAAGGGGAGATTTAGGACAGGACACAGAGAAACATGACCAAAATTAGATGAGGTGTGCTTGACCACAGGAGCCAAAGGAAAGTGACCTCAATAGGAAGAGGATTTCTCATCAAGATGACTCATAACCCTTAGACCCTTTTCAAGAGAAAAGTTCTCAGTTACTTCAGGGGTCATGGGAGAGTGGTACGTTTTCAAATTTCTGAAGAACTCCTTCACACTGATGGGAAGTTTTTCATTACCACATTTCATACTGTCCCTTGAAGGTGTGCATTGTGCCTGATCCATAGGTCCTAAGAGATTTCCTCTTTGGTCCACAGAAAACAGCCAGTGACTTATCAGAGAAAATATTTAAATATATGGGTTCCATCCACTGTCTAGAAAAATGTCAGAAATCCTGTGCATAGTACATCACCCATAAGAAGACACCCACTTGAACAAAGGTGTGGAAATGGTGGAAAACAGTGGTAGAACAAGGGCTTCATTGCTTTAGGAATTGACATCCATTGAAATTTTCTTGGATTTTTAGGCATTGGTGAGGAGTCTTTGTACATGGCAGCTCCAAAGTCCTGCTGAGTTTGTTGGAAATAGGAAACACCCTTATCTCTAAAAGTTTCTACATTTATGTTGACATGGACATGAAGAAAAGACCACACATGCTGTACTGAGTTTAGCAGGAAAGGGGCTCACTCAGAGAGTTCACTAAGGCCAACAGGTTGCCTAGAGATCATTGGAGAGTGAGCACCTTAGTTGAACAGTCCACCCACAAACCCAGAAGGAACTTAGCACTTGTGGGTGAGGGGTGTTCACACACTGGACTCAGAGGACCCTGTGCAATTGTGGGGGAGGTGAGATTTAGAGAAAGTCACAGAAGACCGAGCACTGGTAGGAGAGGGGCACTCTACCAGAGTACTCAGAAGACCTTCAACAATGGTGTTTAGAAGTGTTTTAGGGAAGAACCCAGAGAAGACTGAGACAAGTAAGATGAGGTGTACTTGGCTGTAGGATTCAGAAGAGACAGAGTTCTTTAAGGAGAGGGTATCTCTCCTGCAGGTGTCAGAGTTTTTGGATCCTTTTTGAGAGTGTCCTTTGCTTCAGTGTCTCAGTATAATAAAGTATAGTGGGAATAATGCTATTAAAAATGTCTAGAAAAGTCCTACTTGATGATGAAAAATTGTCCTTGGTCACATTTCACAATGTACCTTGAAGGTGTTCATTAAGTCTGACCCAAATGTCCTAGGACAGTTTTCCTCTTGTCAAAGGGGGAAGGGAAAAAATAACAGAATGAATCAAACAACATTACTCTATGTAAATTTATGATTACACAAATGGTATGCCTTTATGCCATGTACAAGCAGAGAAACAACATGTATCCCATTTGTTTACAATAAAAAAAAGTAAAAAAAAAATATGAGAGCATCCACTGACATATCAGAGAAGATCCTGAAAATACTTTATATGATTTCCATCTAATGCTCAGAGAGATGACAGAAATATGGGTCATGATATACCACTCATAAGATACAAGCTACTTGAACAAATGTGTGGAAATGGTGGACTATGAGTTGTGGAATGAGGTCCTTAATGCTGTGGGAATTGACATCCATTAAAATTGTCTTGAATTTTAAGGCATTGATGAGAAGCCTGTTTGCAGTTGTTTTGACCTGGAAATGCAGGTAAGGTCAGAGATGATTTACTGGCATTATCAGAAAAGGGGCTCACCCATAGAGTTTACTAGGGAAATTATGAGCCTACATAGCTCATTGGAGAGGGAGCACTGGCATGAGAAGGTTGTCAACACACATTGCCCAGAAGAGACTGAGCACTGATGGGGGAGGGGGACTTACAGGATTCAGAAGACCCTGAGCAATGATGGAGAAGGGAAATTAAGGATAGGAACCAGAAAAGACTGGACACTTGTGGGAGAGGGGCACTCTTCCTGAGTACACAGAAGACCCCGAGCAATGGTGTGTGAGATGAGATTAAACACAGCACCCAGAGAAAACTAAGAACTTCTAGGGGAGTAATGCTCAACCACAGGGCAGAAGACTTAGTACTTCTGGTCTAGAGACCTGACTCACAGGATATTTTATATCCTTAGTACTCATGTGAATGTAGCACTTACACTTCAGTTGTCTCTTCTTCTGATATGACTTTGGTGCTGATTTGTGGTCTTATGGAGTTTTCCCTGCCTCCTCTGCTCCCCAATGTTCTCCCTCCATGTTGGTCTGGGAACAGTGTCCAACAGTGTGGTGGTGCCCTGCCCAGTCTCTCTCCTTGACTCCCATACATTATGTGATGTCATAATGGCCTAGGGGGAGGGGCAGGAACAAGGCTTTGAGAGAGGGTGGGGGGACCTCAGAACTAACTGTCTCCCAGTGTAACCTTCCCTTTAACTTAATGATGACTGCCTACACTATTAGAGGTCTGAAGAGTTTGGCTCCAGTTCTGTTTGTTAACCTGTGGTCCCTGAGTTTAGGAATGTATGTTTTGAGCTGCTGTCCCAGGCATCAAGGTTGGGGCAAAAAGTGACTTTGGAGAATTGGTCACATAGACTTATTTTTCCATTAGGTCCCTGCTAGAGCCAGGGACACTGGACCTTTGCAGATATGGATATCTGCTGATATCCATATTGGTTTCTCCCTGAATGTAATTTGATTCTTTTCTCTCACAGCCTATAAAAATCTGTCTTTATTTTGTATGTTAGGTATTTTCATTATAATGTGCCTTGGTGTGGGTCTGTTGTAATTTTGTGTATTTGGAGTCCTATAAACCTCTCATACTTGATTTTCCATTTCATTTTGCATGGCAGCAGCAAAGTCATATTGAGGTCGTTCCAAAGAGGAAGTATCTACATATTTAAAAGTTTCCACAGTTGTTTTGACCTGGAAATGCAGGTAAGGTCAGAGATGATTTACTGACATTATCAGAAAAGGGGCTCACCCACAGAGTTTACTAGGGAAATTATGAGCCTACATAGCTCATTGGAATCATTCAGATTTGGGAAATTTTCTGATATTATTTCATTGAATAGATCTTTCATACCTTTGGTTTGTTTATCTAAGCCTTCCTCAATCCCAATAACTCTTAAATTTGTCCTTTTAATGATATCCCATAATTTTTGTAGATTCTGTTTATGATTTCTTACCATCTTCTCTGTTTGGTCAAATTTGTTTTCCAGATTAAATATTTTGTCTTCAATATCTGAGGTTCTGTCATCTAGATGTCCTATCCTATTGGTTGTGCATTCTATAGAGTTTTTAATTTGATTTATTGTTTCCATCATCAAGGATTTCTGTTTTTTTTCAATATCTCTAACTCATTATTGAAATGATTTTTTGCTTCCTTTATTTGCTCTTTTAACTGTCAATAGGTGTGATCATTCAATGCCTGCATTTGCTCTTTCATCTCATCATTCAATGCCTTCATTTGCTCTTTCATCTCCTCATTTGCTTCCCTGATCATTTTGATTATCTACATTCTGAACTTCCTTTCTGACATTTATTCTGCCATGCTATCATTAGGTTTTATTGATATAGCATCTAGGTTTGTTTGGGGTGTTTTATTCCCTTGTTTTCTCAAATTAATCAGGTATCAGTGGAATGCTGAAATACTGCAGATTTCCTCTATTGACTGTAGTGTCCTTGTATAATTCCGGTATATCACCTCCTAGCCTTCAGTAACCTGAAGTCTTGGAGGAACTTGATAATGCAGTTCTCCACAAGAAAGCTACCCCTCTCAGAATGTTGGCTTTCACGTGGTGTATATTCCCTGCTAGTGATCAGAGGCACCTCCACTTGTTGACTGGTGGTCTGCCAAAGGGGAACTAGATTGCGGGCTGTGGCACGGCTGGTCTAGGTCTGTGTCCAGAATGCCACCCAAGCCAGGGTAGCCTAGTTGGGTGCAGAAGCCTCTCTCTGGCCAGCCCTGCTCCAAGAAGCTGCCTTCTCTCTAAGCCTGCTGCTGGGACTGGGGGGAGCCTGGCTTTTTCAGAAACCTCACTTCCCAGCCCTGCTAGGAGAAGCTGCCTGCAGACCAACTGTACCACCAGAAGGAGCCTGGCTGTTTGTGGAAGTCTCTTGTTGCCCTGCTCAGAGAGGCTGCCTGTTGGCCCGGCCCACCGCTGGGTCCAGGCATGGGAGCTGGCTGTGTGCAAAAGCCTTTCACTGGACAGTCCTGCTCTGAGAATTTGCCTGCCATCTGGACCCACCGCTGGGTCCAGGGCAAGTCTGGCTATGCACATAACGGGAGACTGGCTGTTCCTGGAAGCCTCTTGCTGCCTGGCCCTGCTCCAAGAAGCTGCTTGTGGTCAGGGCCTGCCACCCAGGCAAGCCTCACCCAGTGGGAGAGAATCACCCAGCAGCTCTGAGTTGGTCCCAAGTCTCTCAATACCTCCTGTTCTTGAATCCTGAGTTCTGGAGCAATATGAGATGCAGTCTCCCTTAGTTCACCATCTTGGTCTCTCCAAAAGACCATTCTTAACTAATTTTTTTGGAAAAACATTTTTCATAAAAATGTTATTCATGCTATCATGAAAGGTATTTTTAATGCTTAACTAAATATTTTAATTTTTTCATATTTTATGGCAAACATTATCAGTAATCTACATAAGTAAAAATACTTGGGGTCCTTTGTAATTTTTAAGAACTTAAAATGAGTTCCAAGACCCAAAAATATAAAATGCACCTCTGAAAGGGGGTCCTTTTATATGCTTGCCACCATGACTGCATTTATTATGTGCTTAATAATTTAATTGGTAGTTATTTACTTATATCATTTTAGGTCATCTGATTTTAAGGGAGTTGAAAGTAAAACAAAATAACCTGTTCTTTTTGTTTGAGTAAATTGTTTCTACTAGAAAAAAAAACTTTGTGGATTAGCTTTGAAATTTTTGTTACTCTCAGAATACTTTGATAGAGCTTAGTTTAAAAAACCCATGAAGTTTTCCAAAATTGAATTTTTAATTTTTCACAAATTATTACAATAATTTCACTTTTGGAAAGTTTCACTAAATTTTATAAGTATGAGTATTTCAGGTTATTACTCAGTAATGGACTAAAAATTTACTTTACAAATGGTGAATTTGTCTTTGACAATTTGTATACTTGTACTCACTTAGATTTTGCTATTTGTTTGAAGTGTAAATTTCTATTTGTATTTCCTTCTTTAAAAAGGAAATGAGTGGGCCACCTATGTTTAAACAAAAAAATTACAAGTTATTTACATATGCTTAATAGATTATACAATCATTTAAAATAATTTATGATGTTATATCCCTTGTAATTGTTCCCACTCCTCCTTCTCTCTTTGTCAAACTGCATTTACTGCTTTGATATAATTGCAAAATAAATGGTTGTGACAGAGAAATACTTATGAGTATTTAAAATGCAAAAGGAATGTCAAGGACCATCAAAAATCCACTTTTATTTGGGAATGCTCTGAGTGCTTTAAATTTTGCCTCTAAGTTCTTTAAAGGAAGCAAAGCAAATTTAATCTTCTCAGAGACCAGGAAGAAATTCTGATTACTGCCAGGTGCATTGATGCATGCCTGGAATCCCAGTGGTTTGGGAGACAGAGACAGAATGATTGCAGATTAAAGAACAGCCTCAGCAAGGTAGCAAAGCCCTTAAACAAATTAGCAAGACCCTGACTCAAAATAGTAGCTCAGTTATAAAGTGGCCCTGGGTTAAATCTCCAGTACCAAAAAAATGAAGAAAAGAAAAAAAAAAAAAACAAAAGAGAGAGAAAAGAAATTCTGATATTTCCATGAGATTATACAATCAACTTTGTTGCTTTTGTTATTTATATATTTTATTGCACAGTAAATACACTTGGGGCTTCAAGTAAGTGAGAGTCAATTCAGTTTGAGTCTTTATACTGTAAGTTGTAAGCCACTGTAATGTTGCTTCATGATTTTTTATTTATAGATCAGAAAATATTTTATTACTGTTCTAAAATATACTACACAAAAGATACTCTTTGTTGTATCTGCAGTTTGTTCCATAGTGATGTTGAATGAATGGACATTCTTTTAAGCTGTCAATTTTATTTTAACTCCCTAAGGTCTCCCTCCCAGTGATGGGAACAAAGCCCTTAAACCTGTTCCAGGAACAGCCCCAAACAGAGAGTAAAAGAGTAATTGGAGCAAGATAGTATTCAGACAGTTAAGATATATATGATATAAGATTACCAGAATCTACACCCTGTTGTAAAACATTGTGAAACGTGTTGTATGTTATCAGTAAACCCAGACCCCCTTTGGAATTTCCTGGCAGCTTTGTTCCCCTTTTTCCTTCTGTGTGCTGCCCCTCCCAATGTGTGATTTCTGCCTTTATAAACTTGTAAGATTTTTTGCTTGGGAATCGACTCCTCGACTCCTGCATGAGTCACGAGTTGGAATAAACGCCTCTTGCGGTTTGCATCAAGTGATGCCTCCTGCAGTTGATTGGGGTTGCCGTTGATCTGTGGGACAGAGTTGGGGTTTCTTTTTGGGGGGCCTTACAATATGATTCCTGAAGAATTTTTGCCAGGTTTTCTTCAAATGTTGCCATCAATTTAGTAAAATATAAAGCAGTTTATCATATCTCAATTTCTACAAGCAATGTACTATATTTGTATTATAGTACATTTTTTGATCCATCAAAAGTTGTAGCTATCCTCACAAATGTGTTACAAAATCACTTCTTTGTTGTTTGAGCTCACCACCAGTGAGCTTTCAAAATATTAATTTTTAAATGTTAATTATGGTTGCAGGTATTTAGAGAAACCCAACTCCTATTGATAAAGTAAATATATCAGGTGGGTTTGATTTTTCTATAGGAAGAATCAGGGCTAATCTTTTGAAATAATATGCTCACCTGAAAAGAATAGCAGTCTGGTTGCTATGGACTGGTGACTATCCATTTCAGATTTTTGTTAGGGAGGAGAAAATATATGAATATCTAAGTGGCTTAAAATTTTTAAAAATGTTCTTCAAACATTTTCTTTTATGAATGTTTATTGTCTACATATGTCTTACTTGTTTTAGTTTACTATAAAATGTTACTTGGATATTACATTTACTTAATTCAAAGAGATTCTCAGGCAATTCTTAGAAAATTGAAAGTTAAAAGGAAAAAGTGATATGAATATGCTTTCATATTTTGCCTATTGTAAAAAATAATGAAATTTTACTAGAGAATTTTTGGTCATAATTTTTGTCCTTCAAATATTTTTTCTTAATACTAAAAATATACAAATCTTTTACATAAAATTGAATGCAAAAAGACACAGCTGGTTATAGTGCATATAGAAGTATAGTTCAGTATATGTAGAATTAAAGAGAAAAATGGTTCACATCCTTATTAGTTCTACTGAAAACAATAAGAAAAATTCTGCACTGTCAACAGTGTTCAATGCTTAAGAATTAAGAGCATATAAAAACAAAAACATTAAAATCCACATAATGCAAAATTATTTTCATATATACTTGAATATATAAAAAACAGTTTTTAAATGCCAACACAAATGTAGAGTATCCATGTTATGAAAAGTGCAAACCAAATGGACAGAGGGTCTCACAATATACTTCTTTTGACACAGATAAACTAGTCCAGGGGGACAAACTTGATCAGTTAATGAGCCTTTAATTTCAGCCAGGCTGCATCAGAATTTCTTAGAGAACAAAGAAAGCAGTACTGGAGAAGAAGCTCTTTCCAGATTTGGTTGGCACTGACATGTATCTGTTAAGCATTGCAGGGAAATGCAGGGGGCAAAAAAATTAAAATAATTATTACAAATCCCCTGGAAATAAAAATGAGATTCCTTATACTTCCAAACAGACCACAGTAGTTTGGTCCTCTCATCACCACTGTAATGGATCAATTGCCAATCAATTTTATAAAATGATTTACAGATGGCAATTGCAAGATTACCTAGAACAAAGAAGAATAAAGCCCATGTAATGTACTTAATTATTCTATATGACAGGGTACTAGAAAAAAGTACATAATTTAGAAGTGACTAAAGCATATTCAAATACTGTTTTTAAAAGGTTCTAGGCTATTTAGGAATGCTGATCTACTTGAAATATTGAGAAAAAAAATTTAAGTCAGACTCTTTATAAATCCGTAATTTCTAATACTATATTTTGGAATTTGTCATCAGTTTTTGAGAGCACTACAAAGATGTTTCTCAGTAAACTAAAAATGAGGATTTTTTTTATCTAAAAATATTTAGAAGAAATATCTCTTTTAGAGTTCAAAATGACTGTGAAAATTTTTATTGGTTCCACTTACTTACACCTGACAGCAGAATGCATTTAGTTTCATTGTGCACAGGTAGTTTATTTTTTTGTTTTAGTTGTCAATGAACCTTTATTTCTATGTATGTGATACTGAGAATTCAATCCATTGCCCCACACATGCCGTACAAGAATTAGGGTTAGGGAGGGGAGCAAGAATGGAGGAAGGAAGGACTGTATAGAGGGAAAAGAGGGTTTGGAGGGGTGGGGGGAAGGGAAAAAATAACAGAATGAATCAAACAACATCACCCTATGTAAATTTATGATTACACAAATGGTATGCCTTTATGCCATGTACAGAGAAATAACATGTATCCCATTTGTTTACAATAAAAAAAATTCAAAAACACAAAAAAATCAAACAACTCTAAACCCCAGTTCCTGAAAAAATGTTTTCATTGATAAATAATATCAAATTTATTATTATGATGACTCATAATTAAGAAAACTTACTGTACAGTTAATTTCTGTATTTTTACCAACTAATATGACAAATAGCAAGATAAAAAGGTGTACATTTTAGTGACAAGTGTCAGGTATGAAGCATATCCATCATCTATGCTCCCAAATGAATAAGCTGAAGTAAAGGCCTCCTGTTAATTCCTGACTGTCTGCACCTAGATGGTTCATTGCCTAGGATCATATGTGTCAAAATCATTTCCTACACTGTCTAGTAGCTTAATTACTATTTAGTCCATAGTAAGTTTAAATATTAAACTTCAGCACTAAATATCAAGCTGCAAAGCCTGGCACCTGTTAGAGGTAGAATAAATATCTGTAGAACAAGTAAATATATTTTTGCACTTTTCAGACTATTTCAGTAAATTATTTATACCCGTGCTTTCTTGTTTATCAGGTGTTGTCATTTCAATTGATATCTAGGGGCTACAAATGAGCAGACAGTTGAAGTTCTGATTACATGAAGGTCACAGCTATTAAGCAGCAACACCTAATTTTAAGCTCTGACTAGAATTTATCTGTACTAAATTGCCCAACGTCTTACTTTGACAGGGGTTAGGGGCTGTCTTAATTACTCATTCAATTTATTCAGTGGTTATTGGTATATTCAAGATTCTTTTTCTTTTCTCATGTTTTAAAATTTTAATTTTTTTCTAAAATGTTATCTACCTCAATTGTGTTTTCAAATTCTTCACATATACTTTATAGTCTTTTATTTATGCTCCTAACCACTATTCCCAGTGACTTGGAGTGAACAATGGAGGACAGCAGGCCATGAATTTTCATTGGTAGAAGTTTTTTAATATTATATTTGGGGTTTTGTCTATCTTGTTGATATTTTCAATAGAATACCCTTTCTGGAGCTAGGGTTGTATCTCAGTGATAGAGCGCTTGCCTAGCATGTGTGAGGCACTGGGTTTGATTCTCAGCACCACATATAAATAAATGAATAAAATAAGGGTCCATCAACATCTAAAAATTATTTTAAAAAATGAATCCCCTTTGATTTTACTATTTTTTTCTTGTTTAAAAGAGATCACTGACTTCTGCCCTTAACTCTTCATTTGGGTACACTCAATTGTCACAGTTCTTAACTATTGATTTTGACAAATCTAACCAACAAAACCAATCAAATCAATATTGATAAATCTAAACAATTGAGTTGATATCAACAAATCTATCCCCATTGGTTGATATAGAGGAATCTACCAAAATGAGTACATCTCTGTGCAGAGTGGTGACAGGAGGGGAGAGCAGTGACTGAGATTGGGGATCTGTGATGACCTCATGACTGTGGCATGACTGGTGCATGGGAATTTTCCTGTTCATGGGAACAGGATGTTTACTTGCCATGGTAAAACCCTGCATGAGGAGGCTCTGAGCAAGGGTTCTTTCAGCTCTAACCTTGATCTCAGACACAAATCTTCTGGGAATAGAGAAACACTTGTGCTAGAAAATTACAGTGTTTTACCAGTTCCATTACTCCTGCTACTACCCCAATGGATTGATATGGTTGAATGTATCCTGATGATTAACTCTCAGTGAATCTTCTCTGGTGGATAGATATTATCAAATCCACACCAATGGGTTGATATTGATGAATACACCCAGAATAGTTGATATTGAAAAATCTACATTTTCAGGTCAATATCAAGGAATCTAAATTCACAAATCAATATTGACATATGAATGTCAACAAATCTACTATGACTGGTTAATATTGACAAGTATACCCCCAAGGATTGATATCAATTAGTCTTAACCAACAAGTATAATCTACCCCTAAGCGTTGATATCAATTAACCTACACCAAGTATAATCTACCCCAAGTGTTAATATCAGTTAATCTACACCAACAAGTAGATATTAATGAATCTACACTGTTGGGTTGATATTGAACAATGTACACCTTTGGGTTGATATTGATGAATCTACAATGATGAGCAGATATAAATGAATCAACACCAATGAGTAGATATCACCAAATCTACCCCATTGAGTCAATATTGACAAATGACAATGTCACTGTAAATCTACCCCTATTGTTGATATCAACAAATCTACGCTGACAAGTTGATATTGACAAATCTACCCTGTTGAGTTGATATTTATGAATATACCCCATTGAATCTATATCAACTGATCTATACTAAAGAGTCAACATTGATGAGTCCATGTCTTTAAGTCAATATCAAGTAATCTATACTGATGGGTTGATATCAATGAATATATCATTGATTTCATATCTATAAATCTACCCTGGGTCATTGCTAGTGATGAATTTGCACTTATGAGTCAATATCAACAAATCTATCTGAGGAATCAATATTAATGAGTCAACACCATCAATTTGATATCAATAAATCTATATCACCTAGTGAATATCGACAAATCTACCTCAATTGGTCAATATTGACAAATCTACATTGATTGATATCAGTGAATCTACATCAATGAATCAATGTTGATGCATTAATATCAATGAGTAAATGTCTATAAATATATACCAGCCTATATTGACATATCAATATCAACATATCTACACTGATGAGTTGATATCAACAGTCCAGTCAACATCAATCAATCTGCCCTGATTGAACAACAATGTGGAGGAATCTATCTC
>NW_027632550.1:0-29864 GCF_902686455.1 Sciurus vulgaris | reverse complement strand
CAACATTGGATATTCCATTCACAATTTCTTACCATCTTTTCTGTTTGGTCAACATTATTTTCAATATTAACTATTTTGCCTGAGGTTCTGTCTTCCAAGTGATCTCGTCTGTTGGTGATATTTTCCACTGAGGTTTTTATTTGGTTTATTGTTTTCTTCATTTCAAGAATTTCTGTTTGGTTTGTTTTGAGAATCTCTTTGTTGAAATGATCTTTTACCTCCTGCAGTTGCTCTTTCAACTGTTTATTGGTGTGATCATTCATTGCCCACATTTGCTCTCTTATGTCATCCTTTGCTTCACAAATCATTTTAATTAAGTATATTCTGAACTTTTTCTCTGACATTTCTTCTACTATGCTGTCATTGGATTCTATTATATAGAATCTTGGTGTTCTTGGAATATTTTCTTCCCTTGTTTTTTCATGTTGGTCACGTATGTTTTTCTCTAGCAGTGCAGATCTGGGTTATAGCAGTTTCCCTTCTATAGACTTACAGTGATCCTGAAGGTTTTCAAAGCCACTTTTTTAACGGGGAGATCAATATTAGCAACACCCAGTACAGATAATATGTAAGGCTATACCAAATACCCCCTATGAAGACATTAACAGTGTTGTCATAATAAACAAGGAGGATGAGTTTGATTATTATCTACAATATGCCAAATAGATTTGCAATAATATCTACAATTTCTAATGGTAGAAAAAGAGGATGGGGAGGGTGTAGGATGTAACTGTTAATGGGATAAAATAGAGTATATAGAAGTACTAGTTCATAGGAAGAGTGAAAGTGAAATCAAAACAAGTTGGATGTTAGCATGAGAAAAAGAAGAAAGAGACCCTGAGAAAACAGGTACACTAAAGGAAATAGAGTGAATAAAATAAAAAAAATAAAAACTTAAAAACTTTCAAAAGGAAAAAAAATCTACACTATAACAATCACATACTATTCACACCTCTCAGTGTTCAGTAGCCTGATGAAAGAAAGGTACCTGAAAATGAGCTTCCAGTCTCCAGGAGGTGTCTCAGGGTGGTATTGACCCCCCTTAAGATGGTGGCTTTCACTTTTAGGATAATCCAAGATGACTATACTGTCTTCCAAATGTGTTGGCAAATGTAGAGTTGCAATGCAGGGCACAGGTGCCAAGTTTGGGTGGGGCTCAGTCAGTCAGGTCAGTGATTCTGGAGGCGTGGTGTGATCACTCTGGTTGGGGGTTCTGTAGGTCCTGTTTGTTGTCCCAAAATGGTGACAAACACATGTAAACAAACCTGTGAGTACTGTGACAGTGGACTTCTGGACAACAGTGGTCAGCAGGCAATCCACTGGCAGTCTGCAGGCAGCCCATTGGTTAACAATGGATGATTGTCAGGTGGACATCAGGATGTGGGTGATGGGTAGGTGAAAGACAGTCAAGAGGCAGGCAAACAGGCAATTGGTGGGTGATAGGCAGCAGTCAGTGGGTGATCTACACTCAGAAGCAGGCAATATGCTGGTGGATGGCAGGTGATAACAGTGGATGAATGGAGTAAACAGCAGGGGATCAATGCGCAGCAGAGACTGCTTCACACAGAAACAGATTTTCCTCTCCTTGAATCCTGAGCCATGGAGCAACAAGGAATGCAACCTCCCTTTAATCCATCATCTTGGATCTCTCCCACATCAATATTGATGAATCTACACCATCAAGTCAATTTCAACAAACCTAACCAGTCAAGTTGATTTTGACAAATCTACCCCAATGGGTGGATAATAACAAAACTACTCCAAAGAATCAATTTTGACAAATTTACATCAAAGAATCAATATGGACAAATCACTATTAAACAATCTTCCCTGACATGGCAATATTGATAAATCTACACTGATGAGTAGATATTGACAAATATACCAAATGTGTAGATATTGACAACTGTACCCCAACCAGTCAATTTTGATGAATCTGCTCCTACAGGGCAACATCATTAATCTACACCTTTGAGTCAATATCAATGAATCTACACTGATGGGTCAATATCGATGAATCTACACTTTTAAACTGATATTGATGAATCTACACCATTGATTTGGTATCTATGAATCTACCCCTCTGGGTCAATATTGATAAATCTTCACTAATGAGTCAATGTTGAAGAATCTTCATCAATGAGTCAATATTGACATATCAAAATTGATATGTCTACAATGAGAAATTCATATTGATGAATTTACTCAATCAAGTTTATATTGCCAAATCTACCTGATAGATTATTATGGATGAATCTACACTGATGAGTCAATATCAACAAATGTACACAAGCGTTGATTTTGACAAACCTACCATGACTGATCCATATTAATGAGTCAACACCTATGTGTCAATGTCAATGAATCTATCTCATGAAGTTGATATTGATGAATCTATCCCAATGGGTCAATATCAACAAATCAACACTGATGGGTCAATATCAACAAATCAACACTGGTCAATATTGTGAATTGACTCCAAATGCTTGATATTGATGAATCTTTACCAACATGGCAATATTGATGAATCTATACCAGCAAATTGATATTGATGAATCTACTCTGTTGAGTTGATATCAACCAATCTAATATGAAGTATTGATAGAGACAAACTGATATTAATCAAACCTGATGTGTCAATACTGACAAATCTACTTAGATGAACTGTTATCAATGAATACCCATACAAGTTGATATTAACTAATGTACCCACATCAGTCAATATCAATGAATCTACTTTGTCAAATAGTTTTCAACAAGTTGATATTGATGAATCTACCCCAGTGGTTCAATATAAATGAAACTACTTGGATGGGTCCATATTAATGAATCTACCTGCACCAGTTGATATCAATGAATCTACATTGATTATTTGATTTCAACAAATCAATACTGATAAATCTACACTGACAAGTTGATATTTATGAATGTACATAGATGAGTTGACATCAATGACTCTATCCATTTTAGTCAATAGCAGAGAATTCATGATGACTTCTTGATAAAATCTACTCCAATGGGTTGATATTGACAAATCTACATAAACATGTGAATACTGAAGAATCTACCATGACCACTTAATATTGGCAAATGTATACTGTTGAGTTGATATTGACAAACATATATTGACAAATTGACATCAAACATTAAAATCGATGAACCTTTACAGAAAGTTGATATCAACTAATGTACCCTGTAAAGTCAATATTGACAAATCTACCCCAACAGATTGATATCAACAAATCTACACTGGCAAGTAGATATTAAAGAATATAACCCAAAAAGTCATAATTGTTGAATCTGCACTGATGGGTTGATGTCAACATATGTATACAGGTGAGTAGATAGTGACAAATCTACCCCATCAATATTGACATACGTATGTTGAAAAATTGATATTAACAAATCAACATCAGGTAATCTACCCTAATGGGTAGATAATGATGAATCTAAACCTTCAAGATTATATCAATGAATTTACATATTTGAGTCAATATTGACAAATCTACACCAATGGGTTGATACCAAAGAATCTACACTGATGAGTCAATGTTGATGAATATGCCCAGTTGAGTCAATATTAATGAATCTATACTGATGAGTTGATATGAAAAAATCTATACCAATGATTCAATATTAACAAATCTACAGCAAAGAGTCAATATCAGCAAATCTACCCCACAGGTCAATATTGACAAATCTGCCTGGCAGAGTCAATATTGATGAATGTATCCTAAGTGTTTTATACTGGTGAAACTGCATCTACTAATTGATACTGTTAATTCAATATCTGATGAATCAACCATAATAGTTCAATATTAATGAATCTACACCAATAAGTTGACTTGGATGAGTCAACACCTATGGGTTAATTTCAATGAATCTACCCCATCCATTTGATATCAACAAATCTAATCCACTGAATTGATATGGACAAATATACACTGAAGAGTCAATATTGTTTAATCTACCCGGAAAGGTCAATATCAAAGGATCAAAGAATCATCAATATCAATAAATCAACACCTATAGTTGATATTGATGAATATACCTCAATTCAATATCAATGAATCTAACCAATGGGTCAGTATGGACAAATCTACAGAGACAAGTGGATATTGATGAAAATGCACTGAAGAGCCAATATTGATGTATCTATCTTGATGGGCCAATATCAATGAATATACTCAGAAGAGTTGATATTGAAGAATCTATCCCAAGGGTCAATATCAAGAAATCTACATTGTTGAATTGATATTGACATATAAATATTGATAAATCACTCCTGATGGATTAGTATCATTGAATCTATATCAATGAGTGAATATCAAGATATCTTGTCCATTGAGTTTACATTGACAAATTGAAGTAACAGGATGATATCAACAAATCTACATGAAGCATCAATATTATTGAATCTACACTGATAGGCCAATATTGACAAATTTACCCTGTCAAGTCTATATCAACAAATTTACTCTGAAGGTTCAATATCTATGAACATACCCCAACAGGTCAACATTGAAGAATCTACCATGATGAATTAACATTGATGAGTCTACCCCAAAGTGTCATTATTGCTGAATCTACACCTAGTCAATTTTGACAAATCTAAGCAGTCAAATTGATATCAATGAATCAAACCATCCAAGTTGATATTGAGGAATCTATCAAGTTAGGTTGATAGGAACAAATATACCCAGATGAATTAATATTGATGAATCTACACCAAAGGGTCTATATCAATAAATCTACAACAAAGGGTCTATATCAATAAATCTACCCCAACATGTAGATATCAATGAATCTACCCTTCCTGGTCTATATCAATGTATCTACACTGATGGGTTGGTATTGATAAATCTACATAGACAATTTGATATTGATACAACATCAATAAATATACCTCAACAAGTTGATATTGATAAATCTACACTGTTGAGTAGGTTTTGACCAATCTAAACAGTTGAGTTGATATTGATGAATCTATCTCAGTTAATATCTACAAATATCTACAAATGAAAAATCTACCCCAACCAGTCAATATTGATAAATCTACTCCTGTGGGGTGATACTGATTAATCTACATTGATGGGTTGATATCAATAATCTACATTGACAGGTCAATGTTGACAAATGTACACTGAAAAGTTGATATCTATGAATCTCGACTCATGAATAACTCAGTCAATTGACAAATTAACCCAGTTGATCTGATATAATTAATTCTACAATGATGGGTTGATGTTGATGAATCTACACCAATGAGTTCATATTGATGAATCTACTATGATGAATCAACATTGACTAATCTACCCTATTAAGTGAATATTGACAAATCTACACTGACAAACTGATATGAACACATCAATATCAAAGAATCTACTCTGAAGAATCAATATTGACCAATCTACACTGACAAGACAATTTTGAAAAATCTACACCAGGTGGTCAATATTGATAAATCCAACAAGAAGAGTTCATATCAAAGAACCTACCTGGTGTGCAATATTGACAAATCTGCACTGACAGGTTGATAATGATGAGTCAACCATGATGGATGGACTTGAGAAATCGATAATGGCAAGTTGATATCAATGAATCTACACTGACAAATCAATATCAATGAATCTACACTGAAGGGTCAATAGAGATGAGTCTACCCCAAAAGGTGGTTATCAATAAATATTTCTCAATGGTCTATATCTGTGAATCTACCCCCAATGGGTCAATATTGATTAATGTATCCCTATGGGTCAATATCTGTAAATATACCCTTTCAGATCAATGTGGAAGAATCTACCCAACATGTCAATATCAATGAATCTACACTGATAGATTAATACTGATGTATCTACCCTGACAGATATTATGAAAGAATCTTGTCTAATAGGTCAAAATCTATCAAGCTACAGCAATGGGTCAATGTTGACATATTTACACCTTCAAGATTACATCAGTGAATTTACACCAACTGGTATATATCAATGAATCTACATCATCAAGTCAATATCAACAAATCTACATTTGGGTCAATGTTCACAAATCTACACCAACAGGTCAATATTGATGAATTTACACTGTTGAGTTCATATCTACAAATCTACATTTATGGGTTGATATCAACAAATCTATACCAATGAGTCAATATTGATGAATGTACCACAACAAATCAATATCGAACCACCAATATCAATGGATCTACCCTGGAGAGTCTATTTCAAAAATCTAACCAGTTGAGTCAATATTGATGAGACTACATTGACAGGTTACTATCAAGTTTCACATTGATATCTATGAATCTACCCCAATGGGTCAATGTGTATGTACCTACTGCATAAAGTCAATACAGACAAATCTAACCCTTTGAGTCAATACTAAAAAGTCTGAAGTTCAATATCAATATCAATGAATCCACATTGTCAAATCAGTATTGACAAATCAATATCAATAAATCAACCCTGTTATGTTATTACCTATGAATCTAGACTGATGAGTTGATGTTGATCAGTATGCCTAGTCAAGTTAATATTGTTGAATGTACCATGACAGGTCAGTAGCAACACATCTATCCCATCAAGTTGATATGGACATATCTACCCCTTGCAGTAGATATTAACAAATCTACCCTGAAGAACCTATATTGATGAATCTACACCTACAGATCAATATCAATGAATCTGCTCTTAAGGGTGAATATCAATGAATCTACACTCATGGGTTGATATTGGTGAATTCCCCACAACAAATCACAATGTATGAATCTACCCATTAGAGATGATAGTGACAAATCTACCCCATTGAGTCAATATAGACCAATCTACACTGAAGAGACAATATTGATGAATCTACCTAGTAGGTTGATATGAATGAATATACCTAATGGGTGCATATCAATGAATCTACCCTGCTGGGTGGATACTGATGAATCTACCTCTATGGGTTGATTTACATGAATCTACCCTGATGTGCAGATTTTGGCAAATATACCCCAACTGGTCAATACTGATGAATCTGTACTGATCAATCAATATGGATGAATCTATACGAATGAGTCGATGTCGAAAAATCCAAATTGATGATTCAATATTGACCAATTGATATCAACAAATCTACAGTTACATGATAAAATCAATAAATTTGCACTGATGGATCTACACAGATGTTTTGATTAGATGAATCTACCCATTTGAGTAATATCAATGAATCCTCAATGATGTCACAAAACTGATGAATCTACACAATTTGAGATTCATGAAACTACACTGGGTCAATACCAACAAATCTTCCCTGCTTATTCAAATTTGATGAATGTACAGTGTTGAGTAAAAACTGATAATCTACAGTGAAGTATCTACACCAATAGTCAATATCAAAAATATGTACACCAATGAACCAATTCTACAAATCTACCTCATCAAGGTGATATCAGTGATATCACCCTGATGAGTCAATATTGACAAACCTACACGAACAAGTTAATACTCATGAATCTATCCCAAAGTCAATATCAATAAATCTATTCCAATGACTCAATATTGATGAATCTACTCCATCAAGTTGATATCAAATAATCTACCATGACCATTTGTTATTGAGAAATCAGCTTCAACCAGTTATTCCTCGCAAGTGGCTCCTATATCTTGGAGAATGTTTGGGGTGTTAGGAAGGTCTTTTGCTCTAATAAAGACTCTTGTTGGATCTGTAGTGTAGCTTCAGGATTGAGGGGGATCATGAGGAAGATCAAGTCCTGACAAAATTCTTGGAACTTTCAGTTTCCCACCTAAGTTGAGAAAAGAAGCTGGAGATTCAATTAATACCCATCAGGCCTAAATGATTAAGTCTTCAAAAATGTCTGTACAAGAAGTGGTCACAGAGTTTTTGAATTGCTGTACACAAGCAAGCATAAGGAAAGAGTTGCACACCAACTCCATGTGGGCAGAGTCTGTTGCACTGAGGACCATCCTGGGCCTCATCCTGTGCACCTTTTCATCTGACCATAATTTTGTCTTTTATAGAATGTCATCAAGGTGAGCCATACAGCATATTGTCTCTTCAGTTGGTTTTATTGCACTTGGCAGCACAATAGGTAGGATGCATCTGTGTTTCTGTGTAACTTTGTGGTATATTTCTTTCTACTTTGGATTGGTTGTGCATTCAGCTACAGAAAGGTATTTGAATATCTTATCTAATCAGCATAATAGATCTGATGTGTATAATTGCATGGTAGTTTTGGTTAGGCATGCTTTTTCAGAGCATGTTTCCAAATGCAGATGAATTATGGTCACACAGTTGGGTCATAGATTAAACTTGTTTTGCCTTAGAAGGCACTGGCACACCCTCTTCAAAAGTGGCTGCATCATGTGTCTTTCCAGCAATGCCTGAAAATGCTGGTGCTCCATATCCTACTTTTTCAGTGTAATGACTTCTTAGAGTTTACCAGTGCTAATTTCTGTGCCAAGCTACCTCACTATTGTTTTAATTTAAGATTTTCTAACAGGATAAGATAGTGAGCATCAAGCATAACTATTTTCTGATTTTATTCTTTTTGTTTTCAGGTATCTGTTTATATCCACTTTTGGGCATTGGAGATTGAACCCAGGAATGAGTAATCACTGAGTCACATCCCTAGCTCTTTTTTTGTTCTTTGGTATTTTGATTTGAGACAGGGTCTCCTTAAGATTCCTTAAGGTCTCAAATTTGCAATCCTTCTGCCTCAGACTTTTGTGAAATTGGGATCATAGCCATATAACACTTCAGTTGGGAAAAACTGTTAATTTCTTTCTTTCTTTCTTTTTTTTTTTTTTTTTTTTTTTTTGGTGCTGGTATGTGGTCAGTACCAGGGCCTTGTGCTTACAAGGCAAGCACTCTACTGACTGAGTTATCTCCTCAGCCCCAAAAATGTGAATTTTTAAAGTCCACGTTATCAGTATATTTCTTCTGTCCATTGGCTTTAGGAAGCATTAGTTAAAACTAATGACCACGGGACAGATATGTCACTCTGTCTTAGATGATCCATTATGTATGAGGCCATGTGTTTGATCCCCAGTACATGAACACACACACACACACACAATACTAAGTCTAAGATTATATAAATTTTCATGTTTTTCCTTCTGGAATATATTCAGTTTCTTAAATTTCAGTTTGGAAAATAATGGATTATTTTTGATATTAGTTTTATTTTGTGTTTACATTGATTTCACTCCATATAGTTTTCAAACACTTGCTGCACATATTCCATTTTAAAAATATCATGAAAATGGATTTCATTTTAACATAAATGCTACTTGTGCAGCATTCTCTTACTAGAAAAGCATGTTGTGGAATTTGCAAAGATAAAATAGGCTTATGACTGTGGGTGAGGATGTTATGTCAAGATGTTTATACTCTCACGATTGGCAAGCAAAGAAAACGAACATGACAAGTCTTTAAAATATTCACAGTGTTGTATATGATGTATCCCTATACATGTATGCTGCTATAGATGTTTCACTTTGCTTTTCTGAGAGCCACATTGTTCTGCTGTCTACAGAAGCATCCACCTCTCTCCTGAAGATATTGTGCACCTCAGAGGGTATCTGGTTTCCATGCTTCATGAAGAACTTCACAGAGGAAATGAAGGTCAACTGAGGTACCCCAAGTGATTATGTGGTCAGTACCTATGTCCCAAGCACATGGCCAGAATGGGGCTGTGTTACCAGTGCCACAGCATAGACTGGACCCTCATGACTTCAGTTCTGAGCCATCAGTAGAGTCCTGGCCTGTGGTGGGGCCACAGCTGGCTCTGTGGAGGGCCCATGAAGAAAAGCATACATCTGTAGGTGTTAGAGAAATTCCTCCTATCCAGGACTGCTCCCAGTGAGCCTCACCTGGGAGCAATCAGAGAAGTAAGAAACAGAGCAATATCTGGAAGCCAGTGTGCACATTCCCAGAAATCTCCACAAGAAACAAAAGGACCCAAACCTGCCCAGTTACAGAAATAGTACAGGAGGTAGCCAAGCAAACCATGAAAAAAGGATGGTCTATGTCCTGCTTCTCTGGGAGGATCCAATCACCAATAAAGCAATTAATTACAAGAAAACATTCCTCAGTCATACACAGGGTTCGATGCCATTTGGGGTTTGGTTCTTCAAATCTGAACTGCAGTTTTGCACCTGAGACTAAGCAAGTAGTACTAAAGACCCCGCATTTTTGTCAGGATCACCATACCCTGAGTGCACAGGTAGAGATGCAAGAACCTGAGGTAAGAAAGATATAGCCTGTACTGACATGCTGCACCTTGGTAACCTGAGGCCAGAAGGTAATGTCTGTGGTTACTGTTTCTGGGGTTTCTCAATCTTGAGCTTTCATTGACTGCCCTGGATTCCATAATGTATCTTTAAACATTGCTTTTGCTTAATTTGGATTGCAACAGGGGAAATGTGGTCATAAATATATCATTAAAAATGTATTATTTGTCTAGGTGGGTCTAGCTCTGAGGAAATCATTATTTTAAAAAATATTTGTTCTTCTGTTTTTGTATTGAGAATTTGGCACATTACACCTTTGTTTTGGATGCTATAGTCACACAGGGAATAGTAAAACTCTCAGAGCTTGGTGCTTCAGTGCCTAGAACTGGTGATGTTGTCCTTCAGAGTGTAAAAGCCTGCACTGGGCTGATTTGGTACAGATCCATATTGAGGATATTGGTAGAAATATGTATTGGAGTCAGGGGACAAGCATTCAGGTAGGTTTTATTGACATACTTGTTCATGGGACTTATTTGTTAAGACAGTGAATCTGTCACCTACTGAATTAAACCCACTGGAAACAGGACCCATCACCCCCTTTCTGTGAGTTCTTATTTTCTCCTGTTTTGGATAGTTAAGTAAAGATCCAAGCATGGGCATTTTGAGGCATTTTTTCAGGAGTGCCCAACAAAGAAAAACTATCACCAGCTGCACTTGTTAACTTAACTGTTGTGTATAGTAACATGGAAACTGATTTAACTTTGGCCTAATACCATAAGATGAATGAATTTAGGAGCAGGAGATAAAAGGAGAGAAATTTTCATGTCTTTGACTTCTATCAGTTTAAAAAACATGGATGATTTCCTGATTTAAAATTCATTGGAGCTTGAGGGTGCATGAAATCCAGCACCATTCAGAACTACAGTTTTTTATTTTGTTGATCTCCCCATTTTTTTTCATTCCCCAGTAAATTTCAAGGAACATTAAAGCAGTTAGCAACACCCTATCTTGGGAGCCATCCCACAGGTGTGATTGTGTATATGGGTGTGAATTTTCAAGTCTTTTTCAGCCCAGATGTCTATCATCTGCCTCCCAACTTTGGTGAGAAGGTAATGAACAGCAAATGAGCTATGTGTGCACAAGGAATATTGTTCTGAATATCCTAGGATGGGTAGGTAATTTCTGAAGTTCCTTAGATACCACCTCCTTGTGTTTCATTCAACTTTGAAAAGAGGCTGCTTAGTGAAGATGCATTTTGTTAGTAATTGTCCCTTGCAGGAAGTTATCTCCTATTCCCTTTCCAGTTCTCAAAACTGAATTGTGTGTTCTTCTCTCTGCTCCAGTAGCCTTAGCTATTGAATCAATATTGCCTTCTAAAATGGGCCTTGTTTCCAAATTTTAGTTGAAATCTTAGGAGAAAATGACCTATCTTCAACTGCACATAAAGCAAAAGAAAGTGGCTTGCAGGGACAGGGTGTGGTGTCACATTCCTCTAATCCCAGAAGCTTGGGAGGCTGAGGTAGGAGGATCCCAATATCAAAGCCAGTCTTTTTAATGGCGAGGTGCTAAGCAATTCATTGAGAATCTGTCTCTCAATAAAATACAAATATGGCTCAGGTTGTGACTCAGTGGCTCATTGCCCCTGAGTGCAATTCTCAGTACTCACCCCAATAAAGAAGTAGCTTGCTGCCACCTAAGAGAAGAAACATAACCTTTCCCTAAAGACATGGAGAAAATGAAGTCCTTTCCCATAGATATGACCATGATATTGAACAAACTCTTTGGCCATTTTACACCATCCTCTTTTCTTGATACAATTGTGAATCAGTAAATTTCATAATACAGATATTTTCACCTATCTCAGGCAATTAGAACTGAATCACAGCAATTCGAGCTCATTGCCATTTCAAGGTGTCCCTAGGCCTCTGAGAGCTGCCACACCAAGTTTTTCCACAAACTTCTGGAATCCAAGCAGTGCTCTCTGCACTGAGAATATTGAAGCAGACAAAAACAAGACATCCCATGACTCCACCTCAGAAGTAAAATCTGATGACCCATGCTGATTTCTGTTTCTTTGAAACAAGATGATGGTGTAGATTCATTAAGAGGGGAGGGAGCTACAGTCCTTGGGCTCCAGGATGTTGTGGTGTTTTGGTCCCTTGTAGTGTAACCACATTATACTATGGGAAGAGACATTGGGACATTTCTACATTGCACAAGAAGTCATTTGCAGGTCTATGGCAAGGGGAGGCACTCTTCAGATGCTCTAGTATGGATTCCATATTAGAACTACAGTCCACAGAACAGATATTACATCAGTTTTGGATTCTGTTGTATGGGTATTACATTACTATTAAGAGCTAAGTGCAGATATTGTATTATCATGAGATATTTTATCATGGATATTATTTTTGTATAAAGACTACAGGGTAGCTATTACATTTGTTATGGATGCTATAGCACTCATCTTCTAAAAATATCCTAGTGATATGGAAGCTATTTTTTATATTAAATGCAGTATGGTGGTGGTTTATGTAATAGTATTAAAACCTCAAGGCAATTATATCAGTTGTACTTGCTTTAGTATGAGTAATGCATCAGTATTAAATGACACAGGACAGATATTGTAAAAGTTTGATATGTTATACTATAGATATCATATTAGTATTAAGGGCTATACATAAATATTTATGTCACTTTTAGAAGTTCAAGTTTGCATATCATGCTAGGATTAAAGTCAACATGAAAGTTAATACATTAATTTAATAGTATCTCACTAATATTCTATTAGTTCAATGGTCACAATGCAGATATTTTATTAACATAAGGTTGTATAGTATAAATATCATGCTAATACTAAATGCTATAGAGGACCTGTTTACTAGATTTAGATGTTATGTCAAGGATATTAAATGAACATTAGATGGCCACTATGGATATTATAATCATCTTTTTGGTCCCAGGGAATCTACTGTATTAGTTTAACATGGAATAGTAAGAATAATTCTTTAGCATTAAAGACCACATGGCAACTATTAGTTTTAGGGGATACAACAAATTTATCATATTCATATTAAGAGTCCCAAGCCAGTGAGCTATTCTATTATGTTTGTATTTTATAGAATGGAAAGTATTTTAGTATGAACAGGCAGAGGCCAGTGATTACAGCAGTTTTGATGCTATAGTATGAACACAATATCAGTATTGAAAGACCAAGAGACAGTTTATTTTTGCATGTTGCTGAGGATTGAATTCAATTTCTCAAATGTTTTTGGCAAGTGCTCTAACAATAATCCACAACTCCAGCCCAAAAGAATAGTTTTTATATTAGTTTCAGAGGCTATTTTCCATATTACATAAATTTGAAAGGACTCAGGGAAACTATTAATTTTGGATGCAAAATGATTGATAATATTTTAGTATTAAAACCACAGGGCAACTACTAAATTAGTTATAAATTCTAATGTATGAATATTATGTTAATACTAAAGGACATAGTGCATACTAAGAATATTATATGAGTGTCAGCAGTCACAGTAAGGGAAAAATTATTGTCTTCAGTCACAGTGAGTGTATTATGTGAGTGTCAGGTTCCACAGTGAGGATACTATGTGAGAGTTAGAGGCCAAGTAAGAATATTTTGTAAGTGACAGAGGCCAAGTGTGAACATTCTGTGAGTGTCAGAGGCCAGAGTGAGGAGTATTATGTGAGATTCTTGGGTCAGAGTTACAATATTATGTGAGTGTAAGGGATCAAAATCCAAAAGGTTTTAGATTTTGTTTTGCTGAATATTCATGTGTGAGAAAGCATGATATTCATGATGATCTTAATAACATGAAATGGGATGTTATGTATGCATACTCATGACGTAGAAGGCATGTTCAACTAAGCTGTTTGCAAATGAATAACTTTGCTCTTTGCTTGCATTTTTAATTTTTCAGTAATTTACATATTAACTCTTTCAAAAAATAAATGCTAATTTAAAAAAGATGTCAAGTTGTCACTGGCTCTTTGCAGTACAAAATCCGTGGATATTTGTCACCACTTGCAGCAACAACTTGCATGGGTCTTATGGGTGGTGGACTGGAAACTGAGCTACTTCTATCTTTCTCTTTAGTGCACTGCTTTCTTGCTTGTTTGTTTATAGAGGATAGAGGAAATGAGGTTTACTTGCTTTGAGAGGAGAGAGAGAGAGACTTTGCTTATCAGAGAGAGACTTTGCTTAAGAGAGAGACTTTGAGAGAAGGACAGGATTTACTTAGAGCTTAGAGAAAGAGAGACTTGCTATGCCTCACATAAGGTCTGCTGCTTCTTACTGGTTCTTCCTGCATCCGGTGAACTAAGGGTACATCTACCTAAGGTGCTTTAGTGATACATCTCAGTTCTCCATTCTGCGATCTGCCTTCTGCCGCTGCCCCTACTCGCTATTTCTATCGGCTAGCCACTTCTTCTTCCTAGCTGTCATTCTGCTGTCTTTTCTTTCTACTAGCTGCTGTGTCTTCTGCTAGCTGCTGCGCTCCTTCTAGCTGCTGCTTCTGCTTCCTTTCTTCTGGCTGCTGCTGCGTGTGTTGTGCTGTCTCGCTCAGCCTATGCTTATATCACCTCCAGGAGCCGGAGAGCAGGCCCATGCCTCTTACGCAAAGATTAGGCCAGACGCTAGATGTCCAAGTAGGCACAATTAGGAGTGCTTGAGAACACATGCACATACACTGTGCATGGATGACAAATCACCTGAATGTGCTTATGTCAGTCAACCTCCTCGCTGCTGATGTGATCAGGCGCCGCCCTGGCATGTCAACATGGCCCAGCCCACAACATCAAGTGAGGATTATATGTGCATGTGAGTGTCCACAGGGCAAATATTTTGTGAGTGTTTTATGCTACAGTGAAGATAGTAAATGAGTGTTAGAGGTCAAGGGAAAGAAGTGGTCAGGGAAAAGGCAGTAGTCAGAATCTAAAGGGCACAAGTCTTCACTATTTTTGAAATTACAGCATGGATTGGCAAGGGGGAGGCTGAATCCAATGAGAATTCTATCATAATATTCCAGGGGAAAGGCAGTGAGGATGTAAGGCTGTTCACAGTGGGACAGGGTCAGAGGAGATGTATCTGAGGGACTCAGGGAATGCCATCAACAGGACAAGGGGACTAACTTGGGGTTGAGAGAAAGAAGATGTTATGTATGAAAAGGGTAAAGGATAGAATAAGCTAATGGGTAAAGAGTCAAGAGTTCATTTGGGACCATGTTGAGTTTGAGGAGGCTGTAGGACATTTTGGCATAAATATCCAGCTGGAGCTGGAAAGGAGAGTTTGGGGCTGAAGAGAAGTTAGGGAGTCATCAACATGAGAGGGACAGTTACAACCATGGTAGTGGATACAGTCACTCTTGGAGAGGGTCTGGAGTCCAGGGAACTATGGGCTGGGTGGTTGTGGCATGAGTTGTTGAAAGTCTGGTAGTTTGGAATTCTATGGTTCTCTGTGTATGTTAAATGAACTCAGGATACAAGTAAAGTGATGCTCACAAAGGGAAGTTAGGGAGTATCCAAAACCAGATTAAGGGGGAATATAGAACTGAGGCTAAGGATGCTGTCAATTTTTCTCTCCCTGAAACTGTGACTTTTGAATGAATATGCTGTTTAAGGTAATGAATTGGTGGCAATGTACAGAAGTGATGGGAAAGGGGAACCTGAAGCAGGTGGACTGGGTTAAGTAGCTGTGTAGGATACCTTCTGCAAAGTGATAGGGACTGACTACAGAAGAAATGGAAATGAGGGGATACACAGGAGCAAAATTTCCAGGAAGGTTCAGAGGCCATGACCTTATGGATCATGTCAACTGGTACATGGGGTGGTGGACAGAGCCATGAGCTCAGTGATCCCACCTTGTTTAAGCCTTGTTTGTGGCACCGAAAACATACTTGTACCCTCACTGTTTATGGAGGGAATAAATAATACATTGACAAAAAATAAAGTTTTAAGAAACAGTGGATGTAGAAAGATGATGATTAGTTCAAGTTTGAACATGGGCATTAGAAGCGAAGAAGCCAGTGAAGAGAGAGGGGACACTATGGGACACACCCAGAGTTGTGCATGGATACAGTCCATCAAGTATTGAGTGATGAGTACTATAGGAGAATAAAGAGTACAGAAAGAGGTAGGAGAAAGTTATGCAAATTACCATGAGATGAGGTGGAACATGCTCAATGTTAAGGGAAAAATGTTTATGCTGTGTTCCAAAGACACAACAGGGAGAGAAATTCCATCTGGTTGAGGAAGATGAGGAATGTCTCCTTTGAGCAGGTGGCATTTTGATAAGAAAAGGCAGGTAGGAGTAGGAAAGAGGGCATCACAGGACTTGATCCTGGCAAAGGGCCATGGGCAAGGGCCCAGGTGGGCACACTGGACAAGGACAACTCACATTGTTTGACCAATGTGTGGGCTTTTTAGTTGACTAAATATTAAGTAGAAAATTGAGTGAAGATGAAAAGCGAGTTCCTGGTAGGGAAGACCTTCCCTTTGCAAATAAATGCTCAGGTGCTTCCTTCCCTGACAGCCTGCAGGATCAGGAGCCCTTTATGGCCACTCGTTTAAACAAGCATTATGGGTAGAGGAAGAGAAAGCAAAAGCATGAGTTTTGTTTGTGGCTCCTTTCTTTAGCAATTTCCCTCAGTCAGCCTTGACTGCCTGGCTCCCCAAGCCTATGGGGAGAGATTATAAAAGCTCACACTCTTCCAGAGATTACTCAGTGCATAATTTATAGGAACTTTCCTTTAAAAAGTAACCAAATATCTCTTTAAGGCTACAGGGTCCTTAGGGAGAACAGAGATGTGTGGGAGGAGTGGGAGATGTCATTGCACAATGTTTATTTGCATACATTGTAGAAGGCATTCCAAACATATTGCACAAGGCAGTGGATTCTGAGGTATTTATCCCTTGGACAGCAATGTGCAGCTTCTTATGTCCAGACAGTTATAGATACCGATTTTAGACAATGGAAATCTGAATCCTAACTCTTAATTATCACCTCAAGGATTAGAGAGGAATAGATGGGTATTTCTGATCTTGTTTGAGAGAAAGTTAGCTATTTAGTGCTTTTGAAAACTGTCCCTTATTTTGATACTGGGCATTGAACCCAGGGCATTTTACCACTGAGAGCTACATCCCTTGTTCATTATTATTATTATTGCTATAATTATTATTGTTAGTTGTTGTAGTAGTAGTAGTGGTAGTATTCAGACAGGGTCTCATTAAATTGCTTAGGGCACTGCTAAATTTCAGAGATTGGCCTCAATATTGTTGTCCTTCTGCCTCAGGCTCCCAGGTCACTGAGATTACAGGCATGTGCACCACTCTGCCAGGCTGAGGACTATTTTTTTAGACTTTGAGAAGCCATCATTGATGGATAACCAGGAGTCCCCAAATACCCTGGTTATTAAATATTATTGTAACATACTGTGTTTGGAACCTGCCTCTGAAGTAACATGCAAATACTAGCTCTTGGGTCACCTGAGCCTGTGACTTTGAGCCTGAAAGCACAGTTAATTCAGTTTTGTCCATCTGTTTCAGAGCATTACATACTTCTCAATATGCAATTGAGACTCTCACCCATAAATAGATGAAATACAGTTAGTAAAGTCCACTTATAATTACTGATTTATTTATTCATTCAAACACATTTACAGAGTTCTAGGTGTGAGAGTAGTTGCTACAACTTTTTCAACATCCTGTGTGCTGGACACTCCTACAGAGTTTAGATGGATCATCAAATTTAATCTTCCCAACAAAACTGTAATGTAGGTATAGTTTATTCTCCCCATTTTACAAATGTTGAAGTTGAGGCTCAGAGAGATTAGGTAGTTTGCCTGAGGTTTCCTAGCTGGTAAGTTTGGTTCTGAGATTGAAACCCTAGCACAGCTCATGCTGAACAGTTAATTCTCAACAGTTGCGCCAGATGGTCCTGGCATACTTGCCAAACTGCCTTGCCTGAAACAAATGAGGAGTTTATTCAAAACATGTATTTACCCTAGTAATCTATAGGTCACTGAATATGTAGGAAATGACAGAGTCAAATGATTTGGTATAAACTTGTTTACCTTTCAGCATTTCATGGTTCAAAGAGATTTAGATATTTGTTTCTGTTCCACTGAACAGAGCAGACCTTTCATTTCAGATTTAAGCCCAAATGCTCTTGATTATTAATAAGATTGCTGAGGCTAATTCTAGGGAAAAATAACATGTTGGTGGCCAGAATGATGCAGTCTGGAATGCTGGCACCTTCAGTTCTTACAGAAAGCACTGTATCAACAACACAATCCACAGAGGGACTCCTAGTCACCAGAGCTGCAAACCCACACTGAGCTGGGGAGTTTGTCTCTGCTGAGAATAAAAGCCCTGCAGATTTAACAGTCTGGGAAGCCTGTTTTTGTCTTCTTTCTGGCTTGTGGGCCAGGATTCCTTTTGCCTGCATGAAAGCAAATGCCAGCATGGCACTCTCATGAGAGACTCAGGAGTGTTGACATCCAATCTGACAAGAATCACCACATAAGCCTTCACCATTGCCAGGGTGATGAATTCTCACCAATATCACGTCCAGAGTAAAATCAGAAAAAAACAGTTCAGAGCTTTTTAAGAAACTGTGACAGGGTATTTTAACAGCAGATTCTAAGCTATTACAGGGATGGTCAATAATGGAAGGTGTCAAGAAATAGTTTTAAAATGTGTACGTGTGATTTGTGTGTTTATAACCTAAGTAGAGTGTCCACTGTAGAAAAACAATTCCAAAAAGAAAGAAAGAAAGAAAGAAAGAAAGAAAGAAAGAAAGAAAGAAAAGAAAGAAAGAAAGAAAAGAAAGAAAAGAAAAAAAGAAAGAAAGAAAGCTCCTTCCTGGAATCCCATTTTGTCAGTACACTAAACTTTCTTTAATTAAGGAGGGGGAGCATGTTGAAGAGATGTTTTGGACAGAAGTTGCTATAAATGAGTTTTCCACCAGAATATTAATATATTTTTCCTTTAAAGTTGATAAGTATTAGTATAGAAGAGAAATAAGCTGTTTAAACTTTTCAGAAATAAGTTGTGCAGGCTTCCTAAGATGGTGGGGTTTGCTTCTTGGTCCACAGGAGGGGACATAACCACTGTGCTGCTCTGTTGATCACACTAGAGTCAGGTGAACCTCTATCAAGAACTATCTATGTCCTTTTTTTCCCAGGCACCAAATGGATTGCTTCTGACCCTTAGTCCACTACTCTGTAGCTTACATTTTGGGAGTAGACTTAGTCCTGTAGCTTCACTGAGTCCTGCATACTGAAAGGGCCAAATACTCTGTTTCAGGTGAGTGTTTGGAAATGAATTTGTAAACATAGAACTTCTAAGGGACACCCTTTCTCTCAATTCTGCAGAGATTTAACATGGTGGCTTCTGCCTCATATTTGGTAAATGTATTGAGTTTACAAAGGGTGTTTATAGGGACAAGGCTGCACACCCTTTTAGAAGAGATTTTTTGTTGAGGCAGAAATGGTGTACTTATGTCTACTGTCCATAAGTGCCACAATTAGTTCTTGAAGTATTTTGTATATTTTAATTTGACTATGAAAACCAAAAATTATTTTAGGGAAGTATAAAACTTAAGAAAAAACATGATAATCCAGTTACTCAATGTACTGATTTACTTGAAATAAATTCAAAAGTAAAAATAGCAACAGATTTCTCCTACAGGGCTACAAAATTCACCTGCATATTTCTAAATTATAATCAAGTTCTTCTTGTTCTGTGATTTAAAAAAAGAAAAAGAAAAGAAAGCATTTAGGGCATTGAGTTAAACAATAATGAAAACTTAGTTGCTTTATTTTGCAGAACCCTCTGAATTAGGAGAGCATTATTATTCACTTACATGCTAGAATTTTGCAGTAATGTCACTTTCTATCATGTGGATATTGATAAATTTTTGCTTTCAAACCAAAAGACTGTTCCTCACCCACCCACATTGTTATTGTTTAGATATGTGAGTTTAGGCAGAACAAATCCTAGGGCCAGGAATGAAGCAGGGGTAGACACAGTGCAAACTCCCCCTGCCTGATTCTAGCCTTGTATCATCCACCCTGCATCCCATATCCCCAGTGTGGTTGATTTCAGGCTAGTTGTGGTTCTTTGGCTCCCATGTCATTTAGCACTTAGCATTTTGCCTGTTGATCTGGCAAACTTCAGTAGACTGTGGGCCCTCAAGACTGCAACTGCATCCTGTTCCACATGTTGTCTCCCAGCATCTAGCTTATTGACTGGAGTACAAATGATATCAGCAATTATCAGTGACTCTCTAAATAAGAAGATTCCAAAGAATTAATAGAGTTGTTCAAAAAGGTAAATGTTAAAAAAAAAAAAATCAAGTCTGTTTACTTATTGAGTTGGTCATTTTGCTTGTCAAAATTATATATGCCAAATACCATCTCTGTGCCAGAAGCCTGATGTACATGATGAGATTTAGGTTCTCATTGGAAGAACGGCAAGCTAAAGTGATTCTAATTGCTATCTTACTTCTCTGGCTTACTACTGGAGTTAGAGTATCATGATGTGACTATGTCCTGGAAGCAATTCAGCTTCTATCTTTCCCCTGGCTCTTATTCCTATCACATGAAATCAAGCTTTAGTCACACACAGCAACACATTGACTTTTAACCATTTTACCTTAGGCAGGGAAGCAAAAACTAGTAATTGTAAGTAAAATTAGCAATGAGCAAATCTAGTACTTTAGAAAACTTTAGCTTGGGCATCCTAATCCTTGGGTGATGAGATAAAAGTCCTCATTGTATAAAGGCTCAAGGTTTGAACAACAGAACTCTGGGAATGAGTAGAGCATAAAGGACTTATGTGGCTACAGTGAGCTACTCGGGGCAGAACCCAGAGCTTCCATGGAATTCAGCAAGTATTTGTAAACAATGAACGACCTCTCTTTTCCCTCCTTATTGGAAATTCTGCCACATGATTGAAATATGGCTTGGTGACATCCTAAAAAAGGTTTGGGGAATGATGGAAATTATGCTAATTTTTTCATCCAGTATTTCCAACAATAACTATTGTTAATGTCCATGGTTGTCCTACACATTATCAGAATCTCTGGGAGTTGGGAAGTATGATCCCAGGGTTCTGAAAATTAGGATCCAGTCACCTATATTTTGTATTAAAATAAAGATTGCTGAGTCCTTAGGTCTTTGGTAGGGTCAGATGTAAACATTTCATTCAAGTGCCTAATAATGTCCTTGGTTCAGAGATAATACTTTGTTAAGCAATGAAGGCCAGTGGTTCCTAGTTTACATTTAGAAATCTGCAGAATAAATTGCATAGTGTGTGGTGAGTGGAGGTGCTGGTGATTGGCTACAGTGAGTTGCATCCTCAGGACACCCCACCACTGAGTTGTATCCTCAGCCCTTTATATTTTGATACAGCGTCTTCTTAAATTACTGAGGTTGACCTTGAACTTGTGATCCTCTTGTCCCAGCCCTGAATCACTAGAATTACAGCTTAGTACCACTTTACCTGACTTTATTACTGCATTTTAAATCTACTTGCTTCAGAGTTTCAATTTTAATTTCACCAAATGAACCTGTTTTTTCTCTTGGTGTCATTCAAAAGGCAGGCTTCCCACCCCTCCCCCCAAAAATAATAATACAACCAAGTCTGGATGGCTGACTTGTTATATGGTCTTGGACCCTCTATTTCTGATTGGATCATAAAACTAAGGGGAAACAATTATGCACCTTTTAAAATATTATTACCCTTCCAATGAAAAGGGTAGTTGAACATAGCAATTTTTTAAAATGATAAACATGAAAACATGGTAAGAGGAAGTTTTTCTGAAGCTAGAAATTGCAATTGATGAATTTTCAGCATTCAGATTATGATTATATCCCTTCCAAACTTATAAAAATAATCTATCAAAATAACAAACCTATTTCACATATGTTATTAATGTTCCGGCAAAGGGAAGAAAAGCAGGCTTGGCTTACAACAAACTTTAAGTGATGCTGGCAGGTTTCCTCTTGTGATCTTTACAAAGGTAGGCTAGAATCCTGAGGGTGACAGCTGACAGAGCTGAGAAGATTCTGCACATGATCATTCATGTACATTCATTGTTCATTCAGGTACAATTATTATAGCATGCTGTAGCATGTTAAAGAGATCCAAAATAGGAGAAAAGGCACTAGCTGTTCTGGAAGAGGTATGCTTTATAACTGAGATATATTTTTGTAAAGAGATAGATGCCAGGAACTCTATGGTAAGTGTTGAATGTCAAGGACTCAGAATTACAAATTAAGTAAAATGTCTTCTTCAATTGCATAATTTGGATTTTTGAGTTTACATGTCTGTGCCATTCCAACTTTTTAAACAAAATTTCACCAAATTTGAAATGTACCCAGTAGGTACAGATACATGTTGAAATCTGGTGGAGAGAGTCAAATTTGCATTTGAGACTGTGTGCTGAAATGTTTAGTTTGACAAATCTGAGCAAGTAAATATTTGCAATGCTCTGCAGCAGGGACAGTAAGAGATATACAACATGTGAATAACAGGAGAGTAAACAAAGTGAGCAGGAACTGAGGACTAAGTGGGTTTTTGCATCCAGGGGCTGCACAGATTCTAAGGAAGAAGTGCCACCTGAGCTGAGCTGGGAAGAAGGGACAGGATTTTGATAGAGAGCCAAGTATTATTTAGGACTTAATAGACCTGCCTGGTTAGGATACGGAAAGTATATTCAGAAAGAAACCTGGTGATAAATGAAGTCTGAGAAAAAGTTATGCACCATAAATATTTCCACCTTAATCTGTTGTTATACCTTCACACATTATATCCATGTGAAGGAAGAAATCAATAGAAATTAGAAGGAACAGAAAGATAGGAGAAAATTATTACACTACTTCAAATACTGAAGGGACAGTGTACATATGAATCAATTTGGAAGACATTTCATAGGCAAGATTGAGAAGAACTTCAGTTTGGTTGAGGCGTAAATAGGTAGTAAAACTGAGGAAGAGGCAAATTGACTAAGTGAATACAAGACAGGTAATGTTTTAGGAAAAATAGCTAATATGCACTCAGTTCTTCCTTTGTGCCAGACAGTCTGGGCCACTCATCATGTCTTCTCATTTAATGCTACCAGTATTTCTGTTGTAAAGATGAAGAAACAAAGGCACAGAGACATTGCTCAATTTACCCACGATCACTCACTAATAAGTGGCAGAACCAGATTCAAATTTTGTTTGTATTGTTAACCACTACTATCCCTGACTTAGAATACCAGGGAAGAGCAGTGTCATGGAAACAAAGCATTGGCTGGGGATGACTAAAATGGAAATGGTTGTCAAGTCCAGGTATGACTATGGAGAAAAGTAGGCTGAGGACAGAAGTCTGGCCTATGCTGTGATGTAAAAATTACTATCGTCCTCCTTCCCTGCCTTCTATCCCCTATTCCCCCACACAACACACTGCCCTCAGTCAGGAACTGATGTGCCTTTCTGTCAAACATATTTTCTTCTTGCTTTTTAAAATATGACCCAGGTTATCTCAGGCCAGTCATCCCAAACATCCTTCTGATGCTACAGGGTGGTCTGCCCATTCCTTCTCTGTAGATTACATTCTGAAGGACAGGAAATGGAAGAAAATAAAAATCCAATGACAAATGGGGTCCAACCAGGTGCATTGGGCTACAGCCTTGCTTGCATCTTCTGCCAGACATATGTCCCCAACATTAGCTACTTTCTGGACCACATGTAGAATCTCATATTCATTATAATTTTCACTTTTTTCACTTCCATTTTTATTAAGCACTCATTCTGTGAAGAAAAAAATTGGGGGCATAATAAAGAGCCAATTGAGAGGACTGAGAAACATGCCAATAAAGACAGACTAATCAATAACTGTGACAATTAAGTGTACATGAATAAGAAGTTAGGGGCAAAAATCACTGATGTATTTTAAAACACACAAGACTAATAAAACCAAATGGGATTCTTTTGAAAATATCAACAAGATAGACAAAGACCCAAACAGGAAATTAAAAAACAATTAACAATGGAAATTCAAGACCAGCTCTCCTCCAGTGTTCATTCCCTGTCAATGAGTATAGTGGTTAGGAGAAAAAATAAGAGTATAATGTATATGTGATGAATTTGAAAACAGAGTTGAAATAGATAACATTTTAGAAAAAACAATTAAAATTTTAAAGCACCAGGAAAGAAACTGAACCTTGAATACACCAATAACCACTGAATACATTGAAATAGTAATTAAGACACCCTTTGGCCCCTGCCAAAGAACTTGGGCAATTTTGTACAGATAAATTCCAATCAGAGCTTAAAATTAGGTGTTGCTGCTTATTATCTGTGATCTTTATGTAATCAGAACTAAAATGGTCTGCTCATTGATAAAATATAGATAATTGAACATAGTTTGAAGTCCCTAGATATCAAATGAAATGACAGCCCTTGATAAGCAAAAAGGCACAGATGTAAATAAGTTACTGAAATAGTTTGAAAAGTGCAAAAGTATATTTACTTGTTCTACAAATATTTATTGTCCTTCTAACAGGTTCCAGACTCTGAAGTTTGATATTTAGTGATGAAGTTTAATATTTAAACTTTCTCTGGCCTAAGTAGGAATTATGCTACAAGACAGTATAGAGAATCATTTTGACACATATCATCATAGGCAACAAAATATCTAGATGCAGACTGTCAGGTGTTAATAGTAGGAGTTTACTTCAGCTAGTTCAGTTGGGAGCAAAAATGATGGATTTGCTTCATACCTGAAACTTGTCCCTAAAACATATACATTTTATCCTGCTATTTATCATCTTACTTAGTAGCAATATAGAAATTAACCTTACATTTTTTTTCTTATGAGTCATCTATCTAATAAGTTTGATATTATTTATCAACAAATTTTTTGTTTCAGAGTTTGGGGTATAGCTCAGCTGTATAGGGCTAGTTAAGCATGTGTGGGCCCTGGATTTGAATCTCAGTACCACATATAAATAAATAAAGGTCCATTAACAACTAAAACAAAAAAAGTAAGCTATTTGTGCACAATGAATCTAAATGCATTCTGATGTCATGTATAATTAAATAAAATCAATAAAAATATTAAAAATACATTTTCAACTCTAAGAGATACTTCTTTTAAATACTTCAAGATAAACCTCATTTTTAGTTCACTGAGAAAAATCTTTGTAGTGCTCTGGAAAACTGATGACAAATTATAAAATATAGTATTAGAAATTACCAATTTACAAAGAGTCTGATTTAAAATTTTTTTCCTCAATATTTGAAGCAGATCAGCATTTCTAGATAGCCCATAACCTTTTAAAAACAATATTTGAATATGCTTTAGTAATTTCTAAATTATGTGCTTTTTTCTAGTAATATAGAACAATTAAGGACATTTTATGGGCTTTATTCTGCATTGTTCTAGGTAATCTTGCAATAGTCATCTGCAAATTAAAGTATAAAATGGATTGGCAAGTGATCCATCACAGGGATGCCAATCCATTTTATAGAGAATCAAATTACTGTGGTCAGTTCGGAATGGAAGAAACCTCATTTTTTTTCCCCTGGAGATTTGTAATAATTATTTTATTTGTTATTATTATTTTTTTGGTCCCCTGCACTTCCTCACACTGATTGACATTTGCAGACCAGTGCAAATCCCCAGTCTGGAGAGAGCTGCTTCTCCAGTACTGCTTTCTTAGAGCCCTCAAATATCCTGAGGACATCTGCCTGCAATTAAGGGTGCATTAAATGATCAAATTTTCCCCCTGGGCTTGTTAACCTATGTGATGAGAAGAACATTGTGAAACCCTCTGACCCTTTGGTTTGCACTTTTCATCACATAGTCTCCATTTATGTTAGCATTTTAAAAACTGTTTTTATATATTCAAGTATATATGAAAATTTGTGTTGCATTAAGTGAATTTTAATATTTTTCTTTTTATATACTCTTACCTCCTAAGGACTGAACACTGTTGATAGTGAAGAAACTTTCTTAATATATTTATTGTAACTAATAAGGATGTGAACAATTTTTTCTTTAATTTTGCATATGCTAAACTATGCTCGTATACACACTATAACCAGCTGTGCCTTCTTTTGTCTTTAGTTTTATGTATTTTTATTACCAAGAGAAAATGTTTGAAAGACAGAAATTAGTATTAAAAAACTCTAGTAAAATTTTATTATTTTTCACAAGTCAGCAAAATATGAAAACATATTCATATCACTTTTTTCTTTTAGCTTTCAATTGTAGAAGAATTGCCTTATAATCTCTTGTTAATTGAAATTAAGTAAATGTGATGTCCAAGTAACATTTTTATAATAGTAAACAAAGCCATACTTAGACAATAAACATTCATGAAAGAAAACATTGTAAAGAGCATTTTTAAAAATTTGAAGCCACTTAGATGTTCACATCTTTTTTTCCTCCCGAACAGAAATCTGAAATGAAAAGTCACCAGTCCATAGCATTCATACTACTATACTTTCTAGGTGAGCATATTGTTATTTCAAAAGAATAGTCCCGATATTTCCTACAGAAAAATCACACCAACCTGATATATTTACTGTATTAATAGGAGTTGGATTTCTCTAAATACCTGGAACCATAATTAACATTTAAAAACCTAATATTTTGAAAGCTCACTGGCGATGAGCTCAAACAACAAAGAATCAATTTTATAGCACGTTTGTGAGGATAGACACAATTTTTGATGGATCAAAAAATGTACTGTAATAAAAAATAGAATGAGATAATGAAGGCATTGCTTGTGGAAACTGAGACATAATAAACTGCTTTATGTTTTGCTAAATTTATGGTAACAATGGAAGAAAACCTGGCAGAAATTCTTCAGGAATCACATCACTTTGGAACTACCTGCAGATACAACACGAAAAAAATTAATTTGTGTAGTATAGTTTAGAACAGTGATAAAAAAAAATTGAGTTCTGTAAAAAATATTCAGGAGGCACCATTCACATGGCACCAAACCTAAACATGAAGCAGGAGTTTTTCAAAGTACATAAATAAGCTAGAAAGTGCCCATTTAAGATTAAGTTAACTGTAATCCTTAACTACAAAGTAACAGAAACCAACTTGAAAAGTAACTAAATAGCTGATCCAAACCAGGCATTAAATGGCAGGGATTATGAAAAGACTAAAAAGTGAACTTTATGAGAAAACATTTCTTGAATTTTCAAATACTAAAATTAGGATCAGTTAGAAATTCCCATTTTCCATTGGAATCAAGCTTCTCTGTTGTGTGGAGACACAGATTTTTATAAAAAAAATCAACAACTCCAGTAAGGTGTTATTGTAAATTAATGGGACTGTCTCTAAAATCCACAAATAGACATGACTGGTATTCCATTATAGGTTAATTGCTTACTAAAATAAAAGAAGCTGGTTCAGGGAACTGACAATTACTGAAATTCAAATGTGTGAGCTAGAAGAGCTAAAAGGGGTCTTTGAGAACGCTTCCCTCCACCTGTTTCTTGATCAGGAAAGGCTCGCAGAAGCTGAGACTTGCCTGGGGCCACTGAACACATTGAAGGTATAATAGAGAAGGAAATTCCAATTTTATTTCCCCAAGGTCTACCTGTAATTAACTACTGGTTCAAAACTGTTAGGTAGAGAAACAAGGATAAAAATTATAGGAAAAGTGGTTGGGTTATAGTTGAGTTGTAGAGCACTTGCCTAGCATGTGTGAGGCACTAGGTTTGAATCTGCACACCGCATGGAAATATATAAAATAGAGGTCAATTGAAAACTAATTTTTTTAACTGTAGGATAAAAGAGTACATACAAAATGCAACATTCTTATAGAGAAACTAAAATAAGTCCCAGAAAGAATTTCAACTAAAATTTTTTCAGTTATATAATTTTTTTCTCTTTTTTCTTTTGATTCATTGTACACAAATGGAGTACAACTATCATTTCTCTAGTTGTACACAAAGTATAGTTATGCCATTTGCATATTCATATATGTACATAGGGTAATGATGTTTGTCTCATTCTATTATCTTTCCTTCCCCTACTCCCTGCCCATCCCTAATTTCTGACTAAGCAATTCATCCTTTTCCCATTCTTCCTTTACCTCCCCATGCCTCCATAATGTGTCATCTACCACTTATCAGAGAAATCCTTTGGCTTTTTTCTTATTGGAATTGGCTTATTTCACTTAACGTAATATTCTCCAACTTCATCTATTTACCTGTAAGAGTCATAATTTTATTCTTCTTTATGGTGGAATAATATTCCATTATGTATATGTACAACAGTTTATCCATTTATTTATTGACAGACATTTAGGTTGGTTCTACTATCTACTGTAAATTAAGCTGCTATAAACATTGATGTCACTGCCTCACTTTAGTATGCTGATTTTAAGTCCTATGGGTATAGGCCAAGGAGTGGGATAGCTGGGTAACATGGTGGTTACTGTCTAAGTTTTCTAAGAAATATCCAATCTAATTTCCAGAGTGGCTGCTCCAATTTGTAACCCCACCAGCAAAGTATGAGGGTACCTTTTCCCCCACAGTCTCACCAACATCTATTGTTGCTTGTATTCTTAATAATTGTCATTCAAATTGGGGTGAGATGAAATCTTAGGGTAGCTTTGATTTCCATTTCTCTTAATAGTAGAGTTGTTGATGTTTTTTATATATCTGTTGATTTCGTTTAGATCCTCTTCTGTGAAGTGTCTCTTCATTTCCTTAGCCCATTTATTGATTGGGTCATTTGTATTCTTGGTGTAAATTTTTTTTTGTATTCTTTATAGATTCTGGAGTTTAGTGCTCTATAAGAAGTGTGTGTGCAAAGATTTTCTTCCACTCTGTAGGCTCTCTCTTCACATTGTTGATTATTTCATTTCCTGAGAAAAAAATTTTAGTTTGAATCTATCCCAATTATTGATTCCTGCTTTTATTTCTTGTACTTTGGGGGTCATGTTAAGGAAATTTGGTCCTAAGAGAATATGATGAAGATTTGGACCTACATTTTCTTCTATTAAGTGCAGAGCCTCTGGTCTAAATCTTAGGTGCTTGATCCATGTTGAGTTTTGTGCAGGGTGAGAGAGAGGTGTTTAGTTACATTTCCTGCATATGGATTTCCAATTTTCCTAATACCATTTGTTGAAGAGGCAATCTTTTCTCCATTGTATGTTTTTGGCACCTTTGTTAATTATAAGGTAACTATATTTATGTGGGTTTGTCTTTGTGTCCTCTATTCTGTACCATTGGTCTACCTACCTATTTTTATGCCAATACCATGCCATTTTTGTTACTATTGTTCTGTAGTATAGTTGAAGTGTCAGGTGACACTCTCTGCTTCTCTCTTCCTGCTGAGGATTGTTTTAGCTATTCTGGGTATCTTATTTCTCCAAATGAATTTCATAATTGCTTTCTGTATTTTTATGAGGACTATCATTGGGATTTTAATTGGAATTGCATTGAATTTGTATAGCACATTTGGTAGTATGGCCATTTTGACAATATTAACTTTGCCTCTCCAAGAACATGGGAGATCTTTTCATCTTCTAAGGCTTTCTTTAATTTCTTTCTTTAGTGTTTTGTAATTCTCATAGTAGAGGTCCTTCACCTA